>NC_056745.1:1329303990-1329528990 GCF_019279795.1 Protopterus annectens
AAAATCTCAAAGCCTCCATTCTGAGCAGGTCAGATGAACTCTGTCAGTGTGGTATGCTCTTCTTTTCATGAATCCATGGTGTATTGTGTCCACTGCCCCTTTGTCTTCCAGGTATTCTGAGATTATTACCTTCAGCAATGATCCAGTGGTTCTTCCCTACACCTGTGGTTACACTGGCAGGTAGGTAGTTTCAAGCCTCTGTCTTCTTCCTGTCATCCCACTACCACTGAAATCCATTTGAAATACAAACTCATTTAACACACAAGTAAAACTTCACCAATCAAATCAATGGACCTGCTCCTACATATATATATATAGATAGATAGATAGATAGATGTGTGTGTGTGTGTGTGTGTGTGTGTGTATATATATATATAGATAGATGTGTGTGTGTGTATATATATATATATATATATATATATATATATAAATATATCTCCAGGATAAATGAGTTTATTTTGCAGGTAAGCTCTTTCTCCTTCTATAAATGCACTATGTGCCCACAAAATATTATTCTCTTCATCCAGACCACTCTGTCCATCTACTTAGAATAGCAGTACTCAGAAGTACAGTTCACTTTTAGAATCTCAGTAATGAGCATCTGAGCACCTATATATATAAAATTCTCTTGTAATTTGTTTTCATATTTAAACATACTGTAATGAAATATATTGTTATAAGCCCTTTCTCCTTCAGCTAAACAACAAAATTAGAATACAAAACTTTTTTTTGTATATCTGGAAATTAATTGCCACCATCAACTAGTCATATCAAGTTTCTTGCCATTTAGTCTCAAAATGCTCCCGTAACAACATGACATAGTAAGAGATATGTGGATCCCAAAGAATAGGTGTCATGGGATTTCATGCAAACCGAGCATGGTATGCATTTATTGAAGCTAAACAGTATAAACAGTATAAAAATACTGTACCACAGAAAACAGATAAGATACATTTTACTTGAATATGGCAAGAAATGGTCATTTTACAGGAGGTAAATGCATATTGTTAACAGAAAATGTTTTTTTTCCCTTTAAATGCTTGCTTATCTTCCTATCTTGTATTAGCCAACACCTTTAAGTGACTTGCTAGTTTCCAAAAAATGCAAATATTCTGAGTTCTGCATCAGTTGGTCTGTCACCGGAAGTCCAACCCCACTCCAGCAACCAAACCCCATGCCAGGATGAGTTCATGAGCCTTCAGATCACAATGAAGGGTCGGAACAGATAAAGGCCCAATATGGTAAGCAACTTGAATTGTGCCCCTAAAATGACAGTCGTTTCTTTTTATCCATCTGAGGCTTTTAACTTGTCTTGTTTAGGGCTGTACTTGACAATGATACATGGAAACTTTTATGTATGTTGTTGCTGTGTTACAAATTTACCCAACTTCTAATGCATATAAATAGTGTGTATAAATTGTATTGCAATTTCCGTATTCTCTAATCAACTGTGCATTTTGGGCATTTCACAAAAACTCATATAAGAGGAATTCACAGCTTAACCATCAAACTTTAACAAAATTAATCACAGAAACCCCCAGTCATTTGTTGTTTATATTATATCTGAGCCTCTTGCATTACCTGTCCAGGTGGACCCCCTTACAAATAAGTGTATGAACCACTATTGCTAAGAAACTGCAGACCACATGTTTTGATTCCACATCCATGGTCATGTTTCAAAAAGAGGCAGCAGACAGACTTGGCATTTATCCTGTCCCAGAACACTGCTGCAGGTACACTACAGGACTCCTTCCTGTAACTATTGTAATGCTGACAGTCTGAAAATACTGGCCTTATCTGCTGTGAGGCGATATACACCCATTAGATGTAGTATGTCATCCTGTGTCAGGGATTGACAACACTAGAAGTGAACTGCAAGCATAGCTAAATAATGCCTGAAAAACTGAGTCAGTAAAAATAGACTGCTAACTAATACCCAGAAAATCGAGTACAGGGATTTTAACCAGGCCAGTAGTAAAACAATCTTAGTTTGCCAGACTTCTAAACAAATCAGTTACATGCTGCACTTTCAACATACTAAAAAAAAATGCTTCAGCTTTTTTAAATCACATTAGCCAAATGCTCACTAGGCATAAGTGACTCTATTCAAGGCTGCCAAAGATCATTATCTATTCTGATGTCTTGCACTGGGGTCTCACAGTTTTGTAAGAGGATTCAGAAGGAATCAAACCTATGAGGGGGTAAAGTCCATTACTGGCTCATTTCCTTAGCTATCTGTGCTAAACTACCAGACTCTAAAAAGAAAATATACTGGAACTGGCACTCCTGCCATAATTTGGTTTTGGATGTGATTTGAAAATAAAGCAGTAGAGCAGAATTTGCCTTTCTACACCCCCCCCCCCCATACTGGTACTTCATTTAATATGGCTCACTAACAGCTTACTCTGTAGACAGGTATTCAAACATAGACTTCTGAGTCATATGTCATCCTCATATTAACAGCTCAGCTAAAGTTATGGCACCCAGCTACTTTCTCATATACTCAGAATTTCCTTGTTTAATATCTCCTATGATAAAGCTAAATGTCACTTTATGATAACTTAAAAGACTTTTGTCTCAGCTATTTGAATAAAATACATTCTGCTTATTCTTGGTGTTTTTTTCTTCTCTATTAAAATAAGGTTGAAATCATACTACCTAGCTGACAATGAATGATCCTGCAAGTGGATCATATGTCTAACACTCCATGTATAGCATGTTAATCTTGTTGTTCACCTTATAGATTGATTCTTTTATTGATTCATTGGTTCATAGGTAGTAAGCTGACATGTATCCAATTGAGTACTGTTTACATAAGTGATTGGCTCAGAGTCACACAGAAGGAAAAGGGAGGCTGAGAGAACCAAACATCTGTGCAGTTACTGAGACATGGTTTAAAGTGGCAAAGAATGCCCCAGCAGTGCAAGGTTTCAGTGCCTTCCACCCTTTTTGATCAGAGGCTGCACAGACAAGGGCTGAAGGTGGAGGTGTCTCAATATACATTAATAGCAAACATACCTCAAGGGTGGTCAAACAGGATAACATGCTGGAGTTCCTCCACATGCAGATTACCACAGACAAAATCCTGTGGCATACCCTAGTATGCTGCACTTCGCCCTCCATGTTCAAAGAAGCTTACAATGCATATGTGGGCCTACTGGAGACATTTAACATCCAACTTAGCCTATTCATGGGAGATTTTTAACTGACCTTCTATAGCTTGGGAATCCTACACACCCTCAAATGTACAGGCAGAGGGATTCCTGGGCTTCATAAATATAAACTCTATTGGCCAAATAGTGAATACACCCACTAGATGCTCCAACATACTGAACCTCATGCTCACAACTATAAGAGAACACTACAGCCCCCCAGTTTCACATCCTTCCAGATAAGGTCTGACCAAAAAGCTGTCTCCCTCAAAATCAAAAACCAACTCCATAATCCCATTAAAATCAGTAACAGAACTTTTCCAACACAAATTAACTATAACCCTCCAAACCTCAAGAATACAGCAGGCTATGATTAATTGCTCTTAGAAACTCTGTACAGTCATGTCAGTGGCTACATAGAGACTGCTATACCTACCAGAAGTAAGACCAGGAGTAGTCCCCTGAAACAAACTGCCCTGGTGGTTTCCCAAATTAAACAAGATATACAACATTAGGAAAAAAATATGGCAGAAATCAGAAAGGGTAATTCCCATAATAATAAAAAAACTATCTTCAAACTAAATAGGCAACTAAGAGGGCTAATTGGAATAAGCCAAGCCAGTTTTGAGGTTAAGATAGACTCCCAGGTGAAAAATAACCACATGACCTTCTTCAGCTATGTCAGAAAAACTAAAAGGGAGCACATAGCAGTGTGCTAAACTCATGGTTAATGGTGCCACATTGTCCAAGCCTGGTGATATAGCACACCTGTTAGTGAAAAAATTCATTTCCAACTTTACCTCACTCTCAGCCACAGCCGTCCCCAAACAATGCCATCAAACATAACCCCTCTAACTATAACTAGGGAGCATGTACTGGCTTCACTTGCAAAAGCCAAGAACATGGCCTCAGTGTACCCTGATAACATCCCAGAATCGCTCTTGAACAGTCTAAAATATGACTTATCAGGACTCCTGGAGTTATTATTCAAGTATTGTCTTAAAACAGGTTTTGTGCCATTTGAATGGAGGACTGTGAAGGGAGGACCTTCAACAGATCCTGGAAACTACAAACCCATTAGTCTGGCTAGCCTTATTTGCAAAGCCATGGACAGAATTATCATGGAAATTATCAACAAGGACACATGAGATCTCCAGACAATGCATCTATTCCAGTATGACTTTGTAAAAGGAACATCATGCTTAATATAGCTGGTAGACATCTCTGAAAATGGTCACTGAATGAGGGGGAAACTGTACATATTGCCTACCTAGACATGTCTAAAACATCTGATACAATACCCCATTTGGGCATTGTCAACATACTTATGGAACTAGGTATAATCCCCTTTACATTATGCTTGATAGCTAGATGGATCACCGATAGGAGCCAAAAAGTTAGAATCAGTGATACCACATCTGTAAAGATGTTAGTCACCAGTGGAATCCCACAGGGTCTGTGCTAGGCCCTCTTCTCTTTGGCATTTTCTTCTCAGATGTCAAAGGCAATAGCAAAAGCCTCTTGCTAACCAAATCCACAGATGATTGCAAACTGGGAGCAGTCATTGAATCCCCCCAAGATGAGAACAGCCTTCATTAAGGTCTAACACAGACAAACACTTGGTGCCAAAGCCATGGCTTAAAATTCAACACCAAGAAATGCATTACAGTACCTTTTGGGAAAATGGCCAACCCAGGTAATTGCATCATCAATAAAACACCCCTAAAAGTTGATTCATTAGTCAGGGATCTGGGAATTCATGTAAACAGTTGTAACCTAGCCTTTGACCAACATGTGTCCAAGGTAGTAAGAAAGTCCTTCTATGTTGCTCAACTTATAAGCAAGGGCATGGCATCTAGCTCCAGAGAGGTTATCATAGCACTGTACTCATCCCTCATCATTCCTGTCATAGAGTATAATGCCCCCTATGGTATGTACCTGACCAGACACATGCAGCAGCTGGAATGCCCACAAAGATTCCTTACAAAAAGAATACAGAGAATAAACACAATGTCTTTCACTGATCACCTCAAAGCCCTGTCTCTTTACTCGGTGTCATGCATAGATCTGAGAGGTGATCTTTGCCTGGTATACAAGGCATCACCGGACCCTGTTTTGATGAACTGTTTGCACATCAGCAAAACAAAGAGCACCAGAACTACTAGAATGAAAGACCTAAATTTTGCTTGTGACAAAAATAGGACATGTTGGACAGAGAGGTATGTTTCTCAGAGAATTCACATTCTCTGGAACAAGCGCCCCATCCATTTGAAGAAGAGTTCCTCCCTAACCCTATTTAAGCATGCAAGATGGTTTATTGGTATGCGGTTCCAGAGTCTCAAAATAGAATGCATATTCGTCAGAAGTCTAGCAATAGGAAATACAATTCATACCTGGATACAAAGGATGGAAAATGCTCAATAATGCATTACTTAGGGTTTAAACAAACCCTATGTCTGTCCTTGTAAGGTATGCTACTGACATAGATGGCATAACCTTATGCACAGTTCATTTAGGTTTGAACATTAACTTAATCCCTAAACAATCCATGTATTTTCCCCAATGCAACCAACTGGTTCACAGTTTAAGTTTTTCAAAGAAAAGTTCTATGTTTGGTCTGTTATGAAAACCATTAAAAAACAATGTTGAAACACAGGTGCCCAGTAGGAAGGTAGCTGGAATAAAGAAGCTGAACTACGACAAAGTAAAATCTTTTTTAATACAAAATGATGAGTGCTTTCGCAATGGTAACCATTGCTTCATCAGACAGTTCATTCAAACAGCAACTCTACCCTACCATGCAATGGTAACCATTGTTTCATCAGACAGTTCATTCAAACAGCAACTCTACTACTCAACGCCAGGAGTTTAAATCTCAAAATGCACGTGCTTGAAGCACTATTCAGTATGGAGAACGTCAACATCTGTGCAGTAACTGAAACCTGGTTCAAGGCTCCAGAGAGAACCCCAGCACTACCGGGCTGCAACTCATACCACACATTTCAGCCACAGAACACAGACCGAAACACAAAAGCAGGGGGTGTATCCATATTCATCAAGGATACCTACACCTCCAGGTTAGTGGCACAGCATGATACCTCTGAGATCATCCATGTGCAACTAACATCTGGCAAATCTGCAATGCAAATTGTGGCCTGCTACAGATCACCCTCCATGACCGAGGACCACAACTCCACCTTTCTGGAGACACTGGAAAACATGAAGGTCCTAGCAAACACCCTGATATTGGGAGATTTCAATTACCCTACCATTCACTGGGAAAACTACTCAAGTACAAATTCCCAGGCCCAGCGCTTCCTGGAATTCATCAACTCAAATGCCCTGGATCAGCTGGTAAACTCCCCTACCAGAGGTGAAAACATATTGGATCTGGTCTTCACCAACATGGGCGACAGGTGTTCCACACCGGAGGTCAACCCGTCACTGGTTAGATCAGACCATAAACTAATCACTCTGGATGTCCACACCCCATCACCACCCCAACTAAGGAAACCACAGTAAAAAAAGTTCTAAAGCAAACTTCACCTTACTTAAGACAGAGGTGGTAAGTTTCACAGCCCCCATGCTAAAGGATAACACTGCCCAAGATGCAGAAACCTTTACAAATGCACTCTATGAGCACCTACAAGGATGCATGTATCGTGCCATCCCTAGCAAAACCAAGACTCATTCCTCTAAGAGAAGGAAACCAGTTTGGTGGACCACTGCAATAAACAGGCTATACAATAGAAGGAGAAAACTAGTTCAGCAGAATTCCATAGCTCCCACCAGTTTCAGGGTGCTTAAAAAACCTTGATTCATCTATATAAATGCACTGTGTACATTTTCCACATCTATGGGTACCATTCACTGTGTTATCCATCAGAGCAGGTGTCCTTGGATAGCAAAGCTGCTGTTTCAGATTTTTCTTATTTCTAAATGCAAAATGTGGTTGTCCAGCCACTATGTTGGTAGTATCCTCATCTACTAACAACATATGCCAATTTTGTCGTGTGATGGTTTCAAACCTTTTCACATCCCTTGTATATGGTAAAACCATCAGAATGTATGGTAATACACTATTCCTGATACCTACCCTGTCACTACCTACTCTATCAGATCATATAAACTGGCATGCCAGTGCAGGTGTACATTTGTTTACATATAAGCTGGCATGCCAGTGCAGGTGTATATTTGTTTACATATAAGCTGGCATGCCAGTGCAGGTGTATATTTGTTTACATATAAGCTGGCATGCCAATGCAGGTGTATATTTGTTTACATATAAGCTGGCATGCCAGTGCAGGTGTATATTTGTTTACATATAAGCTGGCATGCCAGTGCAGGTGTATATTTGTTTACATATAAGCTGGCATGCCAGTGCAGGTGTATATTTGTTTACATATAAGCTGGCATGCCAGTGCAGGTGTATATTTGTTTACATATAAGCTGGCATGCCAATGCAGGTGTATATTTGTTTACATGTTCATCATCATCTTTTACTCATTTACTGCACAGTCTTAAGGTGATAAACGTCATTGAATCCAAATGCATATGTTTCCCTACCCGCCCACTTTCCAACTCACTTCATCTTTCTTAAATTCATCTATAGAATCCTCGATTCTCCTCCATATTCCTTCACACTTTCAATCACTTATAGCTCTTCTTTTTCTTTTATCAATTTTTAAGTCTACTACACCAGCTGCTGATTAGCAAAAATAATAACCCCAAAGCATAAAAATATGCTGCTTTTATGCAACTTTATATCTGTTTTACGTCTTTATCATGAAACTGCATAAAATGCTGCTGGTCCTCTGAAATTAGTCTATATATTGAAATATGCTCATCATCTTCCTTTGCTCAAAATAATAATCTGTATCTGTGCCTTACTGTAGCATTTGCAGTCATTCCATTACAATGCAGACTTTTCAAAATACAATTGAATGACTTTTCTACACAATGTATAAACTTTTACAGAATGTCTTTATTCATTACACTAAGTCTAGTCTTGTAAAATGCTGTTTTTACTACTCTATGTATAAGCTGTAATATGTATCAACTGGAACTTTTCTCGCTGAGCCTCCACTGAAAAGGGACTCTGTGCCCATTCGGACTTTCCCAGTCAACAAGTGCAATAAATAAAAATAAATAAATATTTATGAAAGATAACTTGCATATATAAGTACAATAAATCTGTACAATTTTTTTTTTATCTTTGGTACGAAAGATAACTTACCTATAAGAACAGAGAATCTGTTTAGTCTGTATACTCCTATGCCTCTCATCTTAAATGACCCCATATACTTGGCACTGCCCAGGCAGGTGATACTATACTAATTGTGAGTTACAGCTATGAGACTGCAGACCTATCATGGCAAATAAGTTCACTGTGTCACTGTATGTAATTCTTATAAGGTGCAATTTAATGAAGGTGCTGGTTATTGCATTCTGACTGTTGGTTAATTACTCTAAATATTTTTACATCTTGCTTTTGGACAGGGTTCCACTATGACGTTGTAACTAATGAAGTAATATCTTAATTTTTTTAGAAATTTGTGTTGTAGTTCACTTTTGTTTGTTGGACAGTGACAGACTTTTTTTATATGTGATTTTGTTTATTTGCTTTTATGTGTCTCTGGTCAAAACTGAAAAGGGTCTGCTTTGGAAAAACCCACCTACCCAGTTAAGAATTGAATATTAAATAAAACATATAGCTTTGGGGCCCTTTACTATACCTCTTCTGCTTCTTCTGTGCACGTCCCCTGAATCTTATTGTTGTGTTGTTTTTCAAGATGAGAGCACACTGTATGCACTGCTGTTTCACTTGTACTCTGATGCTGTGAGCCAGGTATGTAATGCTGGAACTGTGTTATGTAGTCTTATTTAAGGAACAGTAAACCCCCCTAATTTAGTTTATTAAGTGATTTCACTCCTACCAGAAGTTGGACGGCCAACCTGTGCAATTATGTCAGCGTTCATTAAAGGCTTGACATACACGTGGGCAGCAGAATCAGGCTGCTACTGTGCAGAGTGACTCTGTTGGCAAATAACAATAACACAGTCGCTAGGACTACAGGGAATATTCAGCATTCTGGCCAAGTAAAATGTCAGTTTCTGGGAAATGATTAACTAACCAAAATCCATCTCTAATGATTTCACAATTTTGAAATTATTATATTACACAAACCACTGTTCATTTCATACCACAATATACATCAAAATTGTGTGTATAGTTACATCAGGCAGATTTTCATAATTAAATAAAATATATTTGAATGCATTTCACAAAAGAACATTTAGTTAACAATGAACTGAAGGATGGTATATTCTTTATTGCTGTGACAATCGTTCAGCAACTAAAACACTTGAAGAACAGCTTCCTGTGCTGTTAAGTAGAGGTAATAACTACATGCACAGTATTGCCATCCCATTTCCTGATACTTTATATAAAATAAGTTAATAGAAATGCATATGAAGGCATTATAGCATAGTGATTGTGACTACAAACTGGTAACAAATAGAAACCTTGAAGTAATGTTTTCCTCTTAGTGTCTTCTTACCTGCTTTACTAGATTTGTGATGCAATGCCAGTGGCTCAATGAGTGCATCATTTACTTTTGATTACTGCAATATCAGCTGACCTGGCATTTGATTCACACACATTTATTTCTATTTATTGATAAGATGATGAGCAAATGATGGATGAATGTAATGATTACATAAATAGCTCAACCAATTTTTTTATGTTTTCTCACTCCCATATCCACAGTGAGATTCTTTTTTTTAGATGTCACCATCATCAAAACCAAAAGAGGTTTTGTTTTAAATGCATACAGAAAACACACATATTCAAATTCTTTTTTATATTTCACTAGTTATCATACTTGTATTTAAAAAATAAAATTATTCAAGGGAAAATTTTAGAATATCTAGGAGGGTCTCTCAGGATTCAGTTTTTTGCAAGGAGAGAGATGCCTTGAGAGAGAGAGAGTATCCACAAGATTTTATTAAAGAGTTAACAGACAAGGTTATCAAAGCTAGTATGAGTAAATGTAAACCTTTACTAGGGTGTTGTATGAATAACCTACAATTAAACAACAACAGACGTGAAAGTTCAGCATGTATGAAAGAGTCAGGGTCCTGCAATTTTGGATAAATTCAGCTTTGGTCAAGAACATTATCAAAAAATTGGACTACATTTAAATTGGATGAAATTGTATCATTAATATTAGGGCAGGAATCCCCTTCATATACAAAACAGGTAAAAATATCAAAAACAGATTTCAGATGGTGTCAAACAGGTTGATAATTTATTTATTTTTTACTTTTTTTTACATTTGTTGACTGGGCTAGTCTAACTGGATATATGTCCATTTTCAGTAGAGGCTCAGGGAGAAAAGCTCCACATAAAACAGATAAACACAACAGCATTAAAAATTCAGTTATAGAACATAAACTTTAGATACAGATAGCTTGTCAGACTAAAACAGGTGTTTAAGGTAATTTAGTATACATGATGGAACAGAAAAATAGAACAAAATATAAGATAAGATAATCCTTTTTTGTTTTTTTTTTGTTTTTTTGTGAACATTGTGGGAAGAAAGTATTCAGAAGGATATGGGAGATTCCCATTTCAAAGTTATAAATAAGGAACAGAAGAACAGACTAGTTAAAAACAGGATCAGGAGAGTAGGTAGAGGGGCAGAAACTCATCAAGAGACAGAAAGATGTCCAATCCATCTTTCTTTGGTACAATAAGTGCACCTAGAAGGTATTGGCCTTAAAGTGGCAATAAAGTGAGTAAGTAGCCTGGGAAGAATGATTATGATGAAAATAAACAGAGAAAGTCTTAGTCAGGGTTTGAACAGGGACATAGCCAATGGCTTGTAAGGTATAGTTTAAGTTTCTTTTTGAAGAGTATAGTAGAAGACAGAGATGTAAGTTTACTGGGAAGTGGGTTCCAACTTTTCCCCACAGTGTTAGAGAAAAGGGAATCTCCTGCTTTATTATTGGGTTTATGTCCGGATACCAGAAGTGTATTGGCTGAGCGTAGGTTTGTAAGATTTTTATATGGGCAGATTAGAGTTGTGAGAATTGGTATATTATCTGGGTGATAAAGGGTTTTATGGGCAATAATTAGTTGATGAAATAAAATTTGATTGTGCAATTCAAGCCAACCCAGCTGCTTCAGATTTTGGCAGTGGTGGATTCTAAAAGGGAAGCTGGTAGCAAATCTGGCAATATTATTGTAGGAGACTGCCAGCTTGTGGAGGTTGCTTTTCGATAGATTTGTATATATAGAAGCGGCATAAAAGAGAATAGAGATAAGGTGGGTGTGGACAATAGTAGTTCTAGCTATGGGAGTAAGAAGGGCTTAATTGTATAGAGGGAGCCTAGTTTTCGGTTTACTGATTTGACTGTGGTGTTGATATGAGTGTCATAATTAAGGCTGTGGTCAATAGTTACTCCTAAGAGTTTGGTAGTAGTATCAGGAGATATGACTGTACCAGTTTTAGATTTGATAGAGAAGTTAGGTGGGGTGGACTTTTGTGTAGGAGTAAACAGCAAGAGTTTAGACTTTTTGGGGTTAAGGAGGAGACACCACTGTAGAAACCATTCTTCTACAAGATCAAAGGTATTCTGGGTGAGGGACTGCAGTTCAGAAGGCCCTGTGGCAGAGGATATTAATGTGGAGTCGTCTGCATATTGTATTGTTACAGCTTGGGGGATACTAATAGATAGATCATTTATAAAGACAGAGAACAGAAGAGGGCCCAAAATGGATCCTTGGGGTACACCAAGGTTGACAAGTAGGTGGGAGGATAGAGTGTTTTCCCATAGCATTGCCTTTTGCCTATTGTCTAGGCAGGACTTGAAACACTGTAATGCTTGATTATCAAATGAGAGGGACTTGAGAAGATTCAGCAGTAGCTGATGGTTAACCATGTCAAATGCTTTTGAAAGATCAATAAAGATAGCAGAGGACAAGGTATTATTGTTGCAATTTTTGTTAATGTGGTCAGAGAAGGAAAGGAGGGCAGTAGTGGTGCTATGGAAAGGTTGAAAGCCATGCTGAGAGCTGGCTAGTAGGCTATTTTGAAGAAGGTGGTGTAATAGTTGATGGTGGATGCATTTTTCCATAATTTTAGCTATGGGAGAGAGGAGGGCAATTGGACGGAAGTTAGAAAGTTCTGTTGAGTTGCCACCTTTATGTAGTGGGATGATATGTGAGACTTTCCAGATGGATGGGATTTACCTTCAATAATGGTTCTATTTATTAGGATAGACATAGGGTAGGCAATAACTTTAGCTGCAATTTGAAGATATTTAGAAGGTAAGAGGTCTGCTGAGGGGGTAGAGGGTTTGAGTTTTTGAAGGAGGGTACAAATGAGGGATGTGGGGACAGGGTGGAGTTGGAAAGTGGGTGGTGAGGTATGTGAGAAGGAGGGCAGATTAGAGGATACATGTGGTAGAGAGTTAGCAAGTGACTGGATAGCTTCAGTAAAGAAGTTATTGAAGGAGTCAGCAATTTTTTTGGGAGTGTCATAGGTAATTCCAGATAGGGTTGGTGTTTTAGAGTTGCCTGACCAGAATTTCTGTGGACTTTGATGGTTGGAATGTTGAAGTTGGAAGAAGTATTTTTTGTCTGATATTATAAATGCTTTAGTAGAGTTTCTAAGTTGTTTAAATTTTAAGTGATCAGATGGGTCTTTAGAGGTACGCCATTTGGCCCAGAATTTGTTTCTTAACAACATTTTTTTCTTAGTTCCCTTAGTAAGCCATGGTGCTATTTTGGTAGTGTTCCTAAGAGTACAAGAAGGGGCATGGTAGTCTAGGATTTCAAGGAACTTGGAAATGAAGCATGCCACAGCTTCCTCAAGTTGGAGGTGTTTTAATGGTGCCCAGTTGCATACACTCAGTTCATTTAGGAAGTGTTCTGGGTTGAAATGTTTATTTGAGAGAGTAGTTCTAAAAGTTATAGGGCAGGGTGTATTAATCTTTTGCCGAATTATATAGGTTAGGGAGTGATCACTAATGTCATCTGGCAGGATACCTACATTATAGGTTATGGACTGGGTATTTATTAGGATCCAATCTAGGGTGGTTTCTTTGTTGGTGGGTTTATGGGTACAAGTAGGTGAGGTGATAGTTTGGGAGAAGCCATGTAGATTTATGTGATTAGTTGGGTTATCAGAATTACAGGTATTCCAGTCTATATTAAAGTCACCTAGCACAATGGTTTCCTATGGATAGTTAATGGACAGTCAGCAAAGGAAATTTTCTAGGGAGTTGCTGTTATTCCCTGGAGGAAGATATGAGCATAAAATGTAGATGGACTTACAAGTATTTAATTGTAGCTTAGTGATAAGAATTTTAGAGTTGGTATTGGATGGTGGGTGAGCATCAAGTAGTGAAAGTTGAAGCCTTGCTTTATATATTAAGGCCACACCCCCACCCTTCTTGTTAAGGCGATCCACTCTTAAAATGTTATATCCTGGAGGGGTGATTTCATAGTCTTGGGTTGATGGTTTTAACCATGTTTCAGTTAAGCAAAGGATGTCAAAGTCATGTATATCCAGTAGGGCATGAAGGTGAGTAACTTTATTATTCACACTTCGTATATTTAAGTGAGCTAAAAAGAGGGAGTTATGAGGCCTTGTAGGGGTGTGAGGGGGAGAGGTAGAAGGTCTACCTGGGTGAGCATGACTAATATTGGTAGGGCCAGGATTGGGATGTATATCACCATCTAGTAAGAGGTGAAGGTGTAGTCTATAAGTGTGGATTAGAGAAGGATTCAATATATTATGTCCTCTTATGATTTGGTGGTGTTTATAGTTAATATGGGTGACTCTATGATACTTTGGGATGAAATAGTTGGTAGAAAATGTTATGTTTGTGTGTTTAAGGCTGGCTGGTAAAGCAGGAAGTGATGTTTGTTTTGTGGGCTGGTGGAAGCTAGAGTAACTGAGATGTTCATAGGCAGTTAGGGTATAGGGTATGAAAAGGAACAGAAGAATTGAAAATAGAAGTAGGGGTTTGAGGTAAGTTGATATGGGTGGAGTAGACATTGTGCTGCTGAAGTTGAGGGTGGAGACTGAAATGGTGAAGTATGTGTTAAATTAGGAGAAGTGTCTTAGAAGATGGAATGTTGTAATGAGTTATGGGATGAGATAGGATAATGATGTAAGTGGGAGTGGTTACAGAGGTATAAGTTTAGATGCAGTGGGGTGGGTGGAAATTTGGGGGTAGGGTAGGGGAGTAGAGTGAGCCCGCAGGGCGAACAGAGCGGGTAGAGCTAAGTAAAGGAAGAAGACCTGAGTAAAACAATCAGTGGAATGCTGACTGCTAGAGATAAGTTAGGAGGAGGTAGCTGAAGGAAGTAATAGAGGTAATGATATTTTGAGTAGGTTGGGTAGATAAGAGAATTATGGTGAATATAAAAGGGTAAAGTGGGACTGTAATGAAACAAGTAAGGTAAAACTAGTTACCTAAGAGATTCTATTTTGAAGCTGAAGGCTAGATGTGCAAGGAAAAGGGTGCCATCTAGTGGGCAAACACTGTACTGCTACAGTAGCTCATGGAGGGAAAAGTGGATCTAGGAGTAAGGGTGGAAAAAGTGAAGTCAAGTGCAGGAGCAACAAGAGGGAAGGGATGGAGGTAGAGAAGTACAGAGGAGTAAGGCTGCTGACTATCCTGGCAGGGAAGGGTAAGTTTAATACCTAATTAGTTTAGATAAAATATCTTTTACATACAGTAACAAACATACTTTCTGGCTTCCTTGAATGGATGAGTTCAGAAAGAAGGTAGCCTTTATTCTTTGATATTAGGAAGAGACAGCATGTACTATTTAAAGTAAGGAATCAAGGTCATCAGGTAGGGCAGGCTGTCAACCCTAATGCAGGACATGCAGCTTGTCAGGTTTCTGGCTTCCTTGAAGGGATGAGTTCGGAAAGAAGGTAGCCTCTATTCTTTGATATTAGGAAGAGACAGCAGGTACTATTTAAAGTAAGGAATCAAGGTCATCAAGTAGGGCAGGTTGTCAACCCTAATGTAGGACATGCAGCTTGTCAGGAGTAACAAACATACTTTCTGGCTTCCATGAAGGGATGAGTTCTGAAAGAAAGTAGCCTCTATTACTTGATATTAGGAAGAGACAGCAGGTACTATTTAAAGTAAGGAATCAAGGTCATCAAGTAGGCAGGTTGTCAACCATAATGCAGGACAGGCAGCTTGTCAGGTTTCTGGTTTCCTTGAAGGGATGAGTTCGGAAAGAAGGTAGCCTCTATTCCTTGGTATTAGGAAGAGACAGCAGGTACTATTTAAAGTAAGGAATCAAGGTCATCAGGTAGGGCAGGCTGTCAACCCTAATGTAGGACATGCAGCTTGTCAGGTTTCTGGCTTCCTTGAAGGGATGAGTTCGGAAAGAAGGTAGCCTCTATTCCTTGATATTAGGAAGAGACAGCAGTTTCTATTTAAAGTAAGGAATCAAGGTCATCAGGTAGGGCAGGTTGTCAACCCTAATGCAGGACAGGCAGCTTGTCAGGTTTCTGGCTTCCTTGAAGGGATGAGTTCGGAAAGAAGATAGCCTATATTCCTTGATATTAGGAAGAGACAGTAGATACTATTTAAAGTAAGGAATCAAGGTCATCAGGTAGGGCAGGTTGTCAACCCTAATGCAGGACAGGCAGATTGTCAGGAGTAACAAACATACTTTCTGGCTTCCTTGAAGGGATGAGTTCAGAAAGAAAGTAGCCTCTATTCCTTGATATTAGAAAGAAACAGCAGGTACTATTTAAAGTAAGAAATCAAGGTTATCAGGTAGGCAGGTTGTCAACCATAATGCAGGACAGGCATCTTGTCAGGTTTCTGGCTTCCTTGAAGGGATGAGTTCGGAAAGAAGGTAGCCTCTATTCCTTGATATTAAGAACAGACAGCAGGTACTATTTAAAGTAAGGAATCAAGGTCATCAGGTAGGGCAAGTTGTCAACCCTAATGCAGGACAGGCAGCTTGTCAGAAATAGGTAGGTCGCTAGAGCCCAGGACACACAGCAGCCAAGAGTTAGTCAAGTAGTTAAAGATCATGCTCGACATAACTTCAAATCTGATACCAAAAAACGTGGGGAATTCAATCAATGTAAATGATAACAATATTCCTATTTACTATATGGGAGACCCTTTTAAGATGTCATTGTGCTGGCCATTGTGGCACATGTGGGGCCATCAGTGTTGCCATTTGTCAGATGTGTCCCTCATTTTACATACAAAACACTGAATGTCCATTGAGGAACACAATTTATGAGCATCACTGTGCCATTCAAAAGAACACAAACAATGCCATATTTAAACATATATTAGTTTGTGATACGCCTGCCAATTTTAAGTTTATGGCTATTGATAGGATTATTAAAAACACTGGGGGGTCCATGGAAGACTCAAGTTGAGTTTAAGGAGTTGTTATGGCAACTGAGACTGAATGCAGCTGTACCCCTAATGTTGAACGAATATATGTCAGTCAGCAGTGTGATGAAGTTATATTCTGTTAAATGGCAATTCAGTTCCATATTTGTACCTAATTTAGTATTATTTATATGGTTGAACTTTATATTGTTTATTTCATACTGGACAGACTTCATGTAAAAAATTTACAATATTTGTCAACCCTAATGCAGGACAGGCAGCTTGTCAGGAGTAACAAACATACTTTCTGGCTTCCTTGAAGGGATGAGTTTGGAAAGAAGGTAGCCTCTATTCCTTAATATTAGGAAGAGACAGCAGGTACTATTTAAAGTAAGGAATCAAGGTAATCAGGTAGGGCAGGTTGTCAACCCTAATGCAGGACAGGCAGCTTGTCAGAAATAGGTAGGTCGCTAGAGCCCAGGACGCACAGCAGCCAAGAGTTAGTCAAGGAGTTAAAGATCATGCTCGACATAACTTCAAATCTGATACCAAAAAAACATGGGGAATTCAATCAATGTAAATGATAACAATATTCCTATTTACTATATGGGAGACCCTTTAAGATTTCATTGTGCTGGCCATTCTGGCACACGTGGGGCCATCAGTGTTGCCATTTGTCAGATGTGTCCCTCATTTTACATACAAAACACTGAATGTCCATTGAGGAACACAATTTATGAGCATCACTGTGCCATTCAAAAGAACACAAACGATGCCATATTTAAACATATATTAGTTTGTGATACTCCTGCCAGTTTTAAGTTTATGGCTATTGATAGGATTATTAAAAACACTGGGGGGTCCATGGGAGACTCAAGTTGAGTTTAAGGAGATGTTATGGCAACTGAGACTGAATGCAGCTGTACCCCTCATGTTGAACGAATATATGTCAGTCAACAGTGTGATGAAGTTATATTCTGTTAAATGGCGATTCAGTTCCATATTTGTACCTAATTTAGTATTATTTATATGGCTGAACTTTATATTGTTTATTTCATTCTGGACAGACTTCATGTAAAAATTTTACAATATTCATTTGACTATACACAGCTTTTAGCATTTTATAGGTTCATAGGTTGGTAGTAGGCTATTGTGCGTAGGGCCTATACAAGCCTGGTCATAACAATTCCCTGGATATTTCTTCCCACAATATTTATCTGCCTGGACCCCTGTCTAGCAGGGTGACTGACGTGATCCCTGGGGTGAATTTCCTATCTCTCCTCCAATCGTCAAGGTTCCTTTTGAAGAGGGCCAAGGAGGTGCTCTGCTTGACATATATGAATAGTCTCTGGGTCAGGAACCTATCCCTCCAACATGTTTTGTTTATTGTGATTACAATGTTTAGATCCCTGGAGTGTGTGGCTCTGAGGGATTGGGATTTATTTAAGTGGAGTATGCCCAACAGCTCAGGGTTTGACATGGCCTTTTATGTTAAGCAGAGATCGCCTCTGAGTAGACGATATGCCACAGAGTATAGCTGGAGTTGTTTTAGATGGTCAGCATAGGGCATCTGCTTTAGGCCTGTGATTCTTTTAGTGAAGTATTTCTGCGGCCTTTCCAACTGTTGCAGATGTCTTGTGAGGTACTCTATAATGGATCTAACAAGTACAGTGGGACAATGACCTCCTTTTTTCTGGATGAAAAGCCCGTAGTGATGAGGTGTGCCACGTAGAATGATTTCCTGATTGTTGTGGCAATGCGATTATCAAAGGTGAGACCACTGTCCTCCTGTGTCCCTAAGTCTCTCATCACACTTTCGGTGTTTAGTGTACTGTCACCTATGTGGTTATTCATGGGTACATGTTTTTTTCCCAAAGGAGATAACTATACATTTCTTGGCATTAAGCTTGAGCCCATGGCTCTGGCACCAAGCATCTGTTTCCGTAAGGCCCTTTTGTAGAATATCCACATCATTTGGGGATTCAATAATGGCTCCCAGTTTGCAGTTATCTGCAAATGTTGCTATCCAGAGTCCCTTAGTGTTGGCCTGTACTTCAGAGAAGTAGATGCCAAACAAGAGCGGTCCCAAGCTGAACCCTGAGGTACTCCACTTGTTACTTGTCTGTTGCTGGATTTGGAGTCAGCTACTTTTGCAATCTGGGTTCTGTCAGTACGCCAGTTGGCAACCCATCGAGTACCGTATGGATTTATGCCCAGCTTAGTAAGTTTATCTATGACTCCAGAGTGGGGGATGGTGTCAAAGGGCTTGGTGAAGTCCAGCTAGGCTGTGTGGACTGCCTTACCCTCGTCCACAGCTCTGGACTGATTTGAAGAAGTCAATCTATATATTTATTTTTTTGTTCCACTTACCATTGATTCATATCTTACTATATTTAATATGCAAGGTATTTTTGTTGTTTCTATATTACAGCTTGGATGTAATTTGTGAATCTACATTTTTAGATTTATACCCTTAGTGTTTTAAGAGCTGCCTTTAGTCTTTAAATATTTTAAAATAAATCTAGGTAGCATATTTTTTAGGGTTAATTAGTATAGTGATTAGACTGGTTTAGGGATTGTAACATAAGTCAATTTTTGTTTGTATGGGTTTTCAGTGAATTGACTTTAGTTCTGATGAAGTCTTCATAAAATAAGGACAAAACTGCTGAAGTAATAAAATACATTTGGCTAAATGAAGTGTATTGTGTGCTCTTGACTGATGCTTTCACTTTATTTATGTAATTATCCTGGCTGTGTCATGTGGAGGGCTGTAGCCCTAAGTATTTATGTAATGAACCTGGATATTTGGTGGTGAGGGCTGGCTATAACCAAGATGACCTGAATTCATATAGTGACTTAGGCACAGGAAAAGATGGACAGTGGAAGATGGGAGTAAGTAGTTATTGTCAGTTCACTCATCATAGGAAAAGGTTTGTCAGGCACCGAAATGAACAGGAGTGAGGTCATGGACTTGGTGTTCCCAAGCCAGTAATTAATAGTGGCTTTTATTGCATGTGGGTGATAATACACATGTTCATGCTGAGAGCATGGAAGCCCTACTGTGGTATACATGGTCACATCATTAACTAATAGCAGAGTTATGTTCTAAACAGAAACACCTACATTGCTGGTTGCTATTAAAAATATAAACAGCCTCCTTAGCTGCCTGGATGATGACCCCTCCAGTTGGCTCTTGGCCTCATTATCATGACTCCCTGGTAGCAGAACAACAAAGCCAGTTATGACTTATAGGGAGATGACTGATAGATATCAGACATGAGGCAAAATAGAAAAAAAATACATACAGTTTTAGGTAATGATGCATAGTGAAGAAAATGTTTTGTGTGTGTGTATATATATATATATATATATATATATATATATATATATATATATATATATATATATATATATATATATATAAATAAATATATATATATATATATATATATATATATATATATATATATATATATATATATATATATTTACAACTAAAATTAACCACACTCAAAAAAAATTGAACGAAGAGAAGACATTTTATCAAAGAAATGAACTTCGTGACAATAACAGCATTCAAAAAATAGTAAATCACACCAACAACTCTTGTAGTACTTTAGCGCTTTTGTCTTATTTATTATCAAGACTTCTTCAGAAAGACATGTTTCATAACTATGAGCAACCATTTTCACTTCCTTTAAATACATTAGTTCTAGCAGGCCATTTAAATTAACAACAGTTCCTTTCCAATAGAAAAGTGTGAACAGGCAGGGTGCTGTGTGCATTTTCATTAACATTACAATCGCAGTTACATAAGGTAAATTGGTCAGGCAGTAATAGTCTTGTGGTGCCATGTGCATACTAATAGGGATCGTGTGAAAAAAAGGGATTGTGTGCAAAAAAGGGATTGTGTTCAAAAAGGGATTGTGTGCAAAAAAAAAAAAACATTTTTAATTAAAAATATGGGGGAACCGGGAGGGATGAGAGTCATGCTGTGATAATTCTAATATAAACACGTAACTTATGAGTCCCTGCCTCCAAAGGTAAGTAAAGAAGGGCACGGAGAAAGGTGGAGGAGTCAGGTAGAGTCCTACTATGCTTGGGTATCAGTGTTTGTGTAGAGAAATGTGTGGGTATGCCACCTGATGGGGGAGTAGGAGGGATGTGGTGTGGAATTGAGGGGGGGCTGTTAGGAGGCCACTCATGACAAGGAGTGTGGTGCATATGAATAATAGAGTGTCCCAGAAGACTGTCAGTGTGGATGGTACCACCCGTGGGCTGGTTTGGATGGTATCACCCCTTGAATGGCTGCGTGAAAAGTGAGACCAGGGGGGTATGTTGGTGGGGTCAGCAAGGGCTAACCTGGTGACTGGAAGCGTGTGTGTAGGGGGTAGGGGGGAGGAAAAAATCAGAGAGAGAGAGAGAGGAAACACATTATATTCACTTGCACAGTTGTAAATCCATAAACACATTAAATCCACTTGCACAGTTCTTCAAACCCTATCACATTTCAATCTCTATACCGTTTTAGTGCACATTTAATGTTCAGTGTCTCGTTGAGACCTGGATAGACATCAGCTCTCAGTTCTATCTGCCATTTTAATTTCTGGACTTGCAGGAATGTGTCCACGTCCCCTACAAATTCTGTTATTTTTTCCAGCGCTGTGAATTTGAATCCTGTGAAGTGTGGGAAAATAGCACTGTGATTAGCCAAGGCATTCAAACTGTCCTGTTTGTGTATTGCTGCAGTGTGTTCTTTAATACAGCTGCTCAACTTTCTGTTTGTTTTGCCGATATAGAAATTCCTGCAGTGTTCGCAGAAAGCACAGCAGACTACATTTTTTGTGTTGCAGTCATAGGAGTCATGTAGACTGACAATTATGTTGCAGTGCGGGAAGGTGATGTTGTTGTCTTTTCGTATGTGTACACAGGCGACACACTTGCCGCAGTCAGACATTCCAGGTTCTGTCGATACTTCGCTCTGTGGGGATGGGCTTTTATTCCTCTCGAACGCACCACTGAGGTTTGTTTGAAACAGAAGTTCGGGGATGTCCCAAGTAACTTTGTCAGACCTTTTTCTCCTTCCAAGATGTCCCAATTGTTGGTGAAGACCCCTCTGATTCCAAACATATCTGTGGAAATTGGAAGGGGGAAACTTGACACCCAGTCCTTTTTGTTCGGTCCGTTCTGTGCCCTTGCTGTGAATCCCTTTTACAGGATTGGTGGGTACCTGGAGTGTCTGTGCAGTATGACCTCTTGGAACAGGTTGTCCACTAAATACTCTGGGTATTTTCTTTCTAAGAACAAGTTTCTGAGGTAAAAACCTTCCTTGATGAAAACCTCGTCCCTAAAAATGAGTCTGGATAACCGGATGAATTGTCCTTTTACAATATTCTTTTTCATGAAATGGGGATGCTGGCTGCTGAACTCTAGATAGTTATTCCGTAAAGTGGGCTTGCGGTAGATGTTGGAGTCAAACTGTCCACTTTCTGGGTCTATAGTGAGGTGGATATCCAGGAATTGAGTGGTGGTTCCAATATGTCCTACCATGAGGGTCAGGAAGTCAAGACTCTGGAAAAGGGTTTCCAGAAAATTGCTCAGAGAAAGTCTGTCCCCTTTCCAGACAAAAAAGACGTCATCAATATAACACCTGCACATTATGGTGTTGTTGAACCCGGGCAGTGATTCAACTTTATCCATTTCCCAGGCACTGAGGACTAAGATCGCATATGCCGGGGCCATTCTGGACCCCATGGCTAACCCTTTCTGTTGGTGGTAAATCTTCCTGTTGAATTGAAAGAAGTTATTTCTTAATACTGCTTCTGTTAACCTGCATACAGTATTAATCTTATTCCTGCTTAGGTTGGAGTGCCTGTTCAGGTACTGTCTGGTGAGGGTCAGTCCTTTGGCATGGGGGATGTTTGTGTAGAGTGCTTCTACATCTAGGGTGACTAGTAAATATTCCCCTCCATCCAGCCTTAGTTTGGAGATTTAGAAAAGCCCAGGAGTCCTTGGTGTAGTATTTGCTGTTCTGTACAATGGGGTTAAGAATGTGGTCCACATACTGTGAAATCTTTTCTGTTTTTGTCCTTTAGTTCGATACCACGTGGCGGAAAGGTGGATTTTCAGGGTTCTTGTGAACCTTGGGGATTCCAAAAAATTTTCCAAGGCTGGGTGTCATGACCTGCATAAAATCTTTTTTGTCTTGAGAGATCTCATCCAATAGTTTGAGGTAAGTTGATATGGGTGGAGTAGACATTGTGCTGCTGAAGTTGAGGGTGGAGACTGAAATGGTGAAGTATGTGTTAAATTAGGAGAAGTGTCTTAGAAGATGGAATGTTGTAATGAGTTATGGGATGGCATAGTATAATGATGTAAGTGGGAGTGGTTAGAGAGGTATAAGTTTAGATGCAGTGGGGTGGGTGGAAATTTGGGGGTAGGGTAAGGGAGTAGAGTGAGCCCGCAGGGCGAACAGAGCGGGTAGAGCTAAGTAAAGGAAGAAGACCTGAGTAAAACAATCAGTTGAATGCTGACTGCTAGAGGTAAGTTAGGAGGAGGTAGCTGAAGGAGGTAATAGAGGTAATGATATTTTGAGTAGGTTGGGTAGATAAGAGAATTATGGTGAATTTAAAAGGGTAAAGTGGGACTGTAATGAAACAAGTAAGGTAAAACTAGTTACCTAAGAGATTCTATTTTGAAGCTGAAGGCTAGATGAGCAAGGAAAAGGGTGTCATCTAGTGGGCAAACACTGTACTGCTACAGTAGCTCATGGAGGGAAAAGTGGATCTAGGAGTAAGGGTGGAAAAAGTGAAGTCAAGTGCAGGAGCAACAAGAGGGAAGGGATGGAGGTAGAGAAGTACAGAGGAGTAAGGCTGCTGACTATCCTGGCAGGGAAGGGTAAGTTTAATACCTAATTAGTTTAGATAAAATATCTTTTACATATAGTAACATACATACTTTCTGGCTTCCTTGAATGGATGAGTTCAGAAAGAAGGTGGCCTTTATTCTTTGATATTAGGAAGAGACAGCATGTACTATTTAAAGTAAGGAATCAATGTCATCAGGTAGGGCAGGCTGTCAACCCTAATGCAGGACATGCAGCTTGTCAGGAGTAACAAACATACTTTCTGGCTTCCTTGAAGGGATGAGTTCTGAAAGAAAGTAGCCTCTATTCCTTGATATTAGGAAGAGACAGCAGGTACTATTTAAAGTAAGGAATCAAGGTAATCAAGTAGGCAGGTTGTCAACCATAATGCAGGACAGGCAGCTTGTCAGGTTTCTGGTTTCCTTGAAGGGATGAGTTTGGAAAGAAGGTAGCCTCTATTCCTTGATATTAGGAAGAGACAGCAGGTACTATTTAAAGTAAGGAATCAAGGTCATCAGGTAGGGCAGGCTGTCAACCCTAATGCAGGACATGCAGCTTGTCAGGTTTCTGGCTTCCTTGAAGGGATGAGTTCGGAAAGAAGGTAGCCTCTATTCCTTGATATTAGGAAGAGACAGCAGTTTCTATTTAAAGTAAGGAATCAAGGTCATCAGGTAGGGCAGGTTGTCAACCCTAATGCAGGACAGGCAGCTTGTCAGGTTTCTGGCTTCCTTGAAGGGATGAGTTTGGAAAGAAGGTAGCCTCTATTCCTTGATATTAGGAAGAGACAGCAGGTACTATTTAAAGTAAGGAATCAAGGTCATCAGGTAGGGCAGGCTGTCAGCCCTAATGCAGGACATGCAGCTTGTCAGGTTTCTGGCTTCCTTGAAGGGATGAGTTCGGAAAGAAGGTAGCCTCTATTCCTTGATATTAGGAAGAGACAGCAGTTTCTATTTAATGTAAGGAATCAAGGTCATCAGGTAGGGCAGGTTGTCAACCCTAATGCAGGACAGGCAGCTTGTCAGGTTTCTGGCTTTCTTGAAGGGATGAGTTCGGAAAGAAGGTAGCCTCTATTCCTTGATATTAGGAAGAGACAGTAGATACTATTTAAAGTAAGGAATCAAGGTCATCAGGTAGGGCAGGTTGTCAACCCTAATGCAGGACAGGCATCTTGTCAGGTTTCTGGCTTCCTTGAAGGGATGAGTTCGGAAAGAAGGTAGCCTCTATTCCTTGATATTAAGAACAGACAGCAGGTACTATTTAAAGTAAGGAATCAAGGTCATCAGGTAGGGCAGGTTGTCAACCCTAATGCAGGACAGGTAGTTTGTCAGAAATAGGTAGGTCGCTAGAGCCCAGGACGCACAGCAGCCAAAAATTAGTCAAGGAGTTAAAGATCATGCTCGACATAACTTCAAATCTGATACCAAAAAAACATGGGGAATTCAATCAATGTAAATGATAACAATATTCCTATTTATTATATGGGAGACCCTTTAAGATTTCATTGTGCTGGCCATTGTGGCACACGTGGGGCCATCAGTGTTGCCATTTGTCAGATGTGTCCCTCATTTTACATACAAAACACTGAATGTCCATTGAGGAACACAATTTATGAGCATCACTGTGCCATTCAAAAGAACACAAACAATGCCATATTTAAACATATATTAGTTTGTGATACTCCTGCCAATTTTAAGTTTATGGCTATTGATAGGATTATTAAAAACACTGGGGGGGGGGGTCCATGGGAGACTCAAGTTGAGTTTAAGGAGTTGTTATGGCAACTGAGACTGAATGCAGCTGTACCCCTAATGTTGAACGAATATATGTCAGTCAGCAGTGTGATGAAGTTATATTCTGTTAAATGGCAATTCAGTTCCATATTTGTACCTAATTTAGTATTATTTATATGGCTGAACTTTATATTGTTTATTTCATACTGGACAGACTTCATGTAAAAATTTTACAATATTTGTCAACCCTAATGCAGGACAGGCAGCTTGTCAGGAGTAACAAACATACTTTCTGGCTTCCTTGAAGGGATGAGTTCGGAAAGAAGGTAGCCTCTATTCCTTGATATTAGGAACAGACAGCAGGTACTATTTAAAGTAAGGAATCAAGGTCATCAGGTAGGGCAGGTTGTCAACCCTAATGCAGGACAGGCAGCTTGTCAGAAATAGGTAGGTCGCTAGAGCCCAGGACGCACAGCAGCCAAGAGTTAGTCAAGGAGTTAAAGATCATGCTCGACATAACTTCAAATCTGATACCAAAAAAACATGGGGAATTCAATCAATGTAAATGATAACAATATTCCTATTTACTATATGGGAGACCCTTTGAGATTTCATTGTGCTGGCCATTGTGGCACACGTGGGGCCATCAGTGTTGCCATTTGTCAGATGTGTCCCTCATTTTACATACAAAACACTGAATGTCCATTGAGGAACACAATTTATAAGCATCACTGTGCCATTCAAAAGAACACAAACAATGCCATATTTAAACATATATTAGTTTGTGATACTCCTGCCAATTTTAAGTTTATGGCTATTGATAGGATTATTAAAAACACTGGGGGGGGGGTCCATGGGAGACTCAAGTTGAATTTAAGGAGTTGTTATGGCAACTGAGACTGAATGCAGCTGTACCCCTCATGTTGAATGAATATATGTCAGTCAACAGTGTGATGAAGTTATATTCTGTTAAATGGCGATTCAGTTCCATATTTGTACCTAATTTAGTATTATTTATATGGCTGAACTTTATATTGTTTATTTCATTCTGGACAGACTTCATGTAAAAATTTTACAATATTCATTTGACTATACACAGCTTTTAGCATTTTATAGGTTCATAGGTTGGTAGTAGGATATTGTGCGTAGGGCCTATACAAGCCTGGCCATAACAATTTCCTGGATATTTCTTCCCACAATATTTATCTCCCTGGACCCCTGTCTAGCAGGGCGACTGACGTGATCCCTGGGGTGAATTTCCTATCTCCCCTCCAATCGTCAAGGTTCGTTTTGAAAAACCTACAACAACCTGGAGTATGACAACTTCTATCTGGAAAGGTGTTTAGAGCTGGATATAGTCCCACAGGGTCTCAGATGTAAAAAATTTCCTAACAGGACCACTCCAAACTCTCAGCTTCACAAAGAACTGATCAAAATATATAATGACTCTGGGCTAGCAGCTATCAAAGCCCTCATCCAAAGCAATACTGACAGTATAGCCACCTACAAGTCTCAAATAGATGATCTGCAAACACGCATCCTGCAGGATCCCACATTTATTGACTTTGTGGAAATGTGGGACAATGTACCGCACAAAATTACTAGGCATGTGGTGACACTGATTGAACGCAAGAAAGGCAAATTGCTTATGGACATTAAACAATATGAGAAAGGAAAAGCATACCCGATCAGGCCCACACGCTCCTTAGACACACGGAGAAGACCAGACAGATATCCCACAACCAACCCGTTGTCCACAACTGAACTAAGGCCTACGACAGACTTACAAGAACCCTCAAATGGACCCAACACACCATAGGTGGATAGACTCATCACATCCAGCCCAATAGCAGGGAGTAGTTCCCAGATGAGGGTACATACTCCTCCTAGGGACAGCCAAGACCAGAAATGCCTCTCCAGAATCAGCCGACACAGGGAGATCCAGACACCAGTGAACGTGACCACCATGACAACAACGAGGGCAACAACAACACAAACCGCAAGACACCAGACAGTGTGATCAATCAAGAAGGGGTTTATCAGACCCCACCAATGAACGACCAGTCTTCCAAAAACAATACAAGTAGCAACAACAATGTTTTTTTTTCTTCAGCAGGACTCAAAACCAGAACCAGGACTTATACCAGGTTCAGACCTGAGGGTAATGAACAAAACTGGAACCACAACACCAACAATATTGAGGGAAGGAGGGGGAACAACAATCACAGGGGAAGAAGGAGAGGGAATGGGATACAGTACTAGTATTACTGTGATGGACCACCCTGATCACCCTCCCCATTCACTAATACCAGCACCTGATAGCACTGACTTAAGGTCTCCAGCAGGGGTAGGTGACATCTTTAACCTCACCACACGCATTTTCTCGGAAAGCCATCATAAGGTACTGAAGAAAGGCTTTTCCTTCATCCTGGCGGAGAGAGCCAACACGACGGATGTTATCCTGGACCTCAAGGGCTACCTGAGAAAGTTGCAACTAAAATTAGATATACAACAATATGAAGAGGAAGAAGATGAGGAAAGCTTGGAAGATAATGACAGACCCCTTACCATGAAGAGCCTGTACACTCCTGCACTCTCCAACACATTGAGCCTCTTTGCGAGTACCTGTGAAAGGGATATCAGAAAACTCCTTTCTGATAAGCCCTCGGCAAAGTCGTACAACCTGAACAGGGAAGAAAGACAGGCTTGGAAGGAACTGAGTCAGGACAAATCCCTATGAATCATGAAGGCTGGCAAGGGATCCGGGATAGTAGTGATGGAGCAGGAGAGATATATCCAAACACTTGAAGCATCCCTCATGGATAACCAGTTCTACAAAAAGGTCAACATCAACCAGGTACAACAAAACTTTAAACAAATTGACAACCTACTATTGGAAGTGTACCTCAGGGAAGAGATCTCTCAAGACAAAAAAGATTTTATGCAGGTCATGGCACCCAGCCTTGGAAAATTTTTTGGAATCCCCAAGGTTCACAAGAACCCTGAAAATCCACCTTTCCGCCACGTGGTATCGAACCAAAAGACAAAAACAGAAAAGATTTCACAGTACGTGGACCACATCCTTAACCCCATTGTACAGAACAGCAAATACTACACCAAGGACTCCTGGGCTTTTCTAAATGACATCTCCAAGCTAAGGCTGGATGGAGGGGAATATTTACTAGTCACCCTAGATGTAGAAGCACTCTACACAAACATCCCCCATGCCAAAGGACTGACCCTCACAAGACAGTACCTGAACAGGCACTCCAACCTAAGCGGGACTAAGATTAATACTGTATGCAGGTTAACAGAAGCAGTATTAAGAAATAACTTCCTTCAATTCAACGGGAAGATTTACCACCAACAGAAAGGGGTAGCCATGGGGTCCAAAATGGCCCCGGCATATGCGAACTTAGTCCTCAGTGCCTGGGAAATGGATAAGGTTGAATCTCTGCTTGGGTTCAACAACACCATAATATACAGGCAATATATTGATGATGTCTTTTTTGTCTGGAAGGGGGACAGACTTTCTCTGAGCAATTTTCTGGAAACCCTTTTCCAGAGTCTGGACTTCCTGACCCTCATGGTAGGACATATCGGAACCACCACTCAGTTCCTGGATATCCACCTCACTATAGACCCGGAAAGTGGACAGTTTGACTCCAACATCTACTGCAAGCCCACTTTCTGGAATAACTATCTAGAGTTCACAGCAGCCAGCATCCCCATTTCATGAAAAAGAATATTGTAAAAGGACAATTCATCCGGTTATCCAGACTCATTTTTAGGGATGAGGTTTTCATCAAGGAAGGTTTTTACCTCAGAAACTTGTTCTTAGAAAGAAAATACCCAGAGTATTTAGTGGACAACCTGTTCCAAGAGATCATACAGCACAGACACTCCAGGTACCCACCAATCCTGTAAAAGGGATTCACAGCAACGGCACAGAACGGACCGAACAAAACGGACTAGGTGTCAAGTTTCCCCCTTCCAATTTCCACAGATATGTTTGGAATCAGAGGGGTCCTCACCAACAATTGGGATGTCTTGGAAGGAGAAAAAGATCTGACAAAGTTACTTGGGAAATACCCGAACTTCTGTTTCAAACGAACCTCTTCTTTTGGTGGTGCGTTCGAGACGAATAAAAGCCCATCCCCACAGAGCGAAGTATCGACAGAACCTGGAATGTCTGACTGCAGCAAGTGTGTCACCTGTGTACACATATGAAAAGACAACAACGTCACCTTCCCGCAGTGCAACAGAATTGTCCATCTACATGACCACTATGACTGCAACACAAAAAATGTAGTCTACTGTGCTTTCTGCGAATACTGCGGGAATTTCTATATTGCCAAAACAAACAGAAAGCTGAGTAGCCATATTAAAAAACACACTGCAGCAATACACAAATGGGACAGTTTGAATGCCTTGGCTAAACACAGTGCTATTTGCCCAAACTTCACAGGATTCAAATTCACAGCGCTGGAAAAAATAACAGAATTTGTAGGGGACGTGGACACATTCCTGCAAGTCCGGGAATTAAAATGGCAGATAGAACTGAGAGCTGATGTCTATCCAGGTCTCAACGAGACACTGAACATTAAATGTGCACTGAAATGGTATAGAGATTGAAATGTGATAGTGTTTGAAGAATTGTGCAAGTGGATTTAATGTGTTTATGGATTTACAACTGTGCAAGTGAATATAATGTGTTTCCACTCTCTCTTTGACTTTTGCCTCCCCCCTACCCCCTACACACATGCTCCCAGTCACCAGGCTAGCCCCTGCTGACCCCACCAACATACCCTCCTGGTCTCACTTTTCACGCAGCCATTCAAGGGGTGATACCATCCGAACCAGCCCACGGGCGGTACCATCCGCACTGACAGTCTTCTGGGACACTTTATTATTCATATTTATTTTATTTTTTTATTTTACATTTGTTGACTGGGATAGTCCAACTGGAAGCATGTCCATTTTCAGCGGAGGCCCATTGAGAAAAGCTCCAAGGGTAAGCATATACAGCATTACATAATACCAGCATTACATATTACAAACAGACTATTTACAGAGATTACATAAATAAGCAAATTAGTTCCACAGGTTACAGTTAATCCTGAGCACAAGTCAGGATTAAATTAAATTACACAGTAAACTGGTTAACTGATTTTTTACACATTCTAGAGAGAGTTAGCCAGGCTTGATACATTGACATAGCCAGTTAAGTGACAAATGTTGTTTGAGTCTAGTTTTAAATTGACCTAAGGTGGAAAGTAAGGTAATATCAGCTGGAAGAGAGTTCCAGGATCTACTTACAGAGTTTGCAAAGAGAGAATCACCGGCTGTGTTATTATTTTGCTAGTTTGAATTAGTAGTTTGTTAGAGGATCGAAGCGGTCTAGGATTGTTATAGGGGGTGATAATATTTTTAAGTGCAGGATTATTGTCCAGATTATAGAGGATTTTATAGGCCATAATCAGTTGGTTATACTGGATTAGACTGGGTAGTTCAAGCCACCCAAGCTGATTTAGATTGATGCAATGATGTGTCCTAAAAGGCAGCCCAGTGGCAAACCTGGCAATGTGGTTGTAGCAAATTGAGAGTTTGTTAAGGACAGTCTTGTTTAAATTCGAGAGTAGAGAGGATGCATACAGAAGGGTTGAAAGAAGGTGAGAGCGAGCTATGGAAATTTTAGCTGGAGGGGTTAGGAAGGCTTTTATTCTGTAAAGTGACCCTAGTTTTTTATTGATGGTTTTGATAGTTTAGTTAACATGTAGGTCAAATTTTAGATTATTGTCTATGATGACACCTAATAGTTTTGTAGATGGGTCAGGGGAGATTATTGTGCCATCATTTGATTTTATGGTAAAGGTGAAAGCGGTAGACCTATGTGTTGGTGAAAATAACAGCATTTTAGTTTTCTTGGGATTTAGGATCAGACGATGTTCAGAAAGCCAGTTTTCTATTGTATTAAAGGTGGTCTGGGTAGCTGACCATAACTCTACTGGAGATGTGGCTGAGCAAATCAGAGTAGAGTCATCAGCATATTAGATACAGCTGACTTTTGGGATGACAGTATAAAGGTCGTTAATGAAGATGGAGAACAGCAAGGGCCCTAGTATAGAGCCTTGTGGTACTCCAAGGGTGTTAGGTAGAAGGTTAGAGAGTTTGTTCTGCCAGGGTACAGCCTACTGTCAACCATTCAGGTAGGATTAAAACCACTGGAGGGCTCCAGTATCTAGACAGAATGTTTGCAGGGTGTGGATTAAAAGTTGGTGATCAACCATATCGAATGCCTTGGAAAGATCCAAAAAGAGGGCTGAGGATATATAATTATTGTTGCGATTATGGTTTATGGTGTTAGTAAAGGCTAGGAGGGCTAAAGTAGTGCTGTGATGAGGACGGAAGCCATGCTGAGTGTCTGCCATAAGGCGATTTTGGATTAGGTGGTGCATGAGTTGTCTATGAATACATTTTTCCATCATCTTTGCAAGTGGAGAGAGTATAGCTATTGGCCTATAATTGGAGAATTCAGTAGCGCTGCCTCCTTTGTGAAGTGGGATTACATAGGATATTTTCCAGATGGTGGGAATTTTAGCTTCTACTATGGTTCGATTAATTAGTATTGAGATGGGGTAAGCAATAGCATCAGCTGATTTTTGTAGGTACTCGGCAGGGAGTTGATCAGCAGAAAGTGTAGTGGGTTTTAATTTTTTGATCAAGGTACGGATAAGTGAAGTGGCGACTGGTTGGAAGCTGAACACGAGTAGGTTTCTAGGGGTGCTACTTTCAGGACCAGGGGAGCTAGGTAGTAGTTGGCTAGCTAGGTCTTGAATTGTCTCAGTAAAGAACTGGTTAAAACTATCAGAAACATCTTCAAGGGTTTTATCAATAGTAGCAGCAGGGATTGGGGTTGAAGTTTGTCCAGGATGTAGTAGATTATTTAAACCTGCCCAAAACTTCTGAGGGTTATTTTGATTTACCGTCTGTAAATTACAGTAGTATTGCTTTTTGTCTTGCAAAACTGATGTTTTGGTTTCGTTCCTGGATTGCCTGTATTTAATGTGATCTTAAGGGTCTTTAGAAGAACGCCATAAAGCCCATGCTTTGTTTCTAACGGTAATTTTGAGTTTAGACTCTATAGAAAGCCATGGTGCAATTTTGCCTTGGTTCTCTTTGAACGAACAGGTGCATGCAAATCAAGGATCTCAAAGGATTTGCTGTTAAAGTATGCTACTGCTTCCTCTAAGGGGAGATGTTTTAGAATAGACCAGTTACATGAGTTTAGTTCTTGTTGGAATTTGGCAGGGTCAAAGTTTTTATTGTTTCTAACCTTTCTGAGTAAGGGTTGTTGGGAATTAATGGTTTTGTGCTTAATTACATATGTGAGAAGGTGATCGCTTAGGCCATTAAGGAGGGTACCAGAGGTATACAGTTGGGGGTGACTGTTTATGAGTACCCAGTCAAGTATACTTTCTTTTTGGTTGGGTTTACCTATCCTGGTAGAGGTGGATATGATTTGTGTAAATGCGTGCAGGTTAATATGGGTGGTTGGGGATTCTGAGGAACAGGTGCCCCAGTCTATGTTAAAGTCTCCAAGTAGTAGGGTTTCTTGGGGATAGTGACATGATAGCCAGTGCAGGATATCTTCAAATGTAGATATATTGTTACCTGGGGGAATGTACATACAGATGATATTAATGCATTTATTTTTATTAAGTTGCAATTTGGTGGCAAGAATCTCTGAGTTATTAATCTGAGGAGGTTGTATTACATCTATGGTGACATTCAACTCAGATTTATAGCTACCCCACCCCCCTTCCTCGAAGCACAATCCAGCCTGTGTATGTTGTACCCAGGTGGTAACACTTCATTGTCTTTAGTGTTAGGTTTTAACCATGTTTCAGATAAACAGAGAATCTCAGGGGAGTGGACATCCAGAAGTGCATGCAATTCATGTACCTTCTTATTAATGCTTCTAATATTGAGATGACAGACTAGAAGAGAGTTAGTTGGCCTATTAATTGTAGGTTTGTAGCTTAGATTGCAAGTAGAGGGGGGTATGTGTATCTGAAGTGAGTGGGCCAGGGTTGGGGTGAATATCACCACCAAGTATTAGGTTGAGTCTATACTTGGTGATGAACTTCAGGAATTTGTTTATTAGTTTGTGGTAGTGTTTGGATCTAGAGCTAATGTGCCTGGGGTTGAGATGTTGATAGACTGAACAAGATGTTGGATAGGATCTGGTACTGTAAGTATGGTTGAAGGTGGAAGGATTTACAGCTGGGGTGATAGTATGGCCTTTTGGGACCTGAAATCCCGTGAGAAACTGGTTTTCATACAAGGTAAGGAGGTATGGTATGAACAAGAGGGGTAGTAAAGAGGAGTATATCATTATCTGTGATTCAGCTAGTGAGTTAAGGAACTGTTTTACCCGGTGATGCAACACCAGAAGATTGAGTGGTGAGGTAAAGGTACTGGAAGGGGGATGGGAGAATGCCAGATGAAAGCTAATAGGTGCTATTAAAATGTAGGTAGTAGAATTTGGGTGGGTGGAATTATACCAGATGAAAGCAGATAGGATCTAGAAAGTGGGGGAGTGGCTATAGTACTATAAATTTAGAGATACTGGGGGCGGGAGGAAATTGGGGGCACGGAGGGAAGCGAAGAGAGCCCGAGCGTATGAGGCGAACGAAGGGCTATTGAAGTTTACAAGGTTTCCTAAGGTGTCCTAAAGCTATAAGGTAAGTATTACAGCTCTTAATGTAAGAGTCAAATTTACTTCAGTTACAGGGGAAGGAGACAACCACTCAAGTAGAAACAAATAGCCCTATGGCTGACCAATATGGTGACCTGCTTAATTACAAAGCACTGTAAGTGAAAGCTTAACAAATGCTTTTTGTGTGTGCAACCTACTCTGTTTAAATGTTGAGAGAAACTGATTGCAGTCCTGTAGACACCGTTTTGTAGGGAACTGTAGACTTCAACTAGGAAAAGAGAAAAGCAGAGATTCTAGGGTAAGCATGAAGGCAACAACAGGCAGTTATTATATAATAATGCATTCAGAAAGGTTTGGTGGGGGGTAAAGCAGCATACTTCAGAATGAACTAAGATTTATAGCTAAGAAACCTAAGCAAGAGAGCAATGCAGTAGATAAACACTTGCCAGATTTTAAAGATATACCAGAAAAATTAAATCAATTATTCACAATTGTACAACTGGAAAATTGCCAGTAAAAGCACTTCAGGTATAGCTAGCCCAAGTTATTCAAGTCATAAAAGCACTTCTTCAATGTGTGTGTGTGCAATTTAAACATTAAAAAACACATGCAGCAAGGAGGAGCTCTGATTATACACTTTCTGTAGGTACAGGTTCAGTTTAAACACAAATATTACCACAGAAATTCAGTAGAGTCACTAGCTACTTATAGAGCCTCTGAAAAAAAACAAGGACAAAGGACAAAGCGAGCTTCAAAATGTTCTTACTTAACAATACAAAGATAGAAATTATATCCCAGACAAAACTGCTTTACGTGACAAGTGATAACAGCCTCAGATTTCAACTCCACATTCAAAATAATATAACGGGAAACTCACCAGAAACTTAGCATGCTTTAAAGACATGCAAATTGCGTTACTAACTCTGCTAAAACCACCCTGGCAACCACTTAACTCTTTCCTTCACTCTTATACAGTGCCCCTATCCTTACCATCTTGTAGTTATCTGATAAAACTAAATTTGAAATATGCTACAACAAAGTTGCAAAACTTGCTGCCAATAAATAACACCATATACATCACTGCAAGGCCCTTAAAAGTTTGAACTGGCTTGAACTACCCCACTACCTGGACTTCGTACAACTAGCTATTGCCCACAACATCATTTACAAACCCCATGCTGTCCTGCACCAGGTTCTAATGATAAACAACTTCTTACCATCTATAAGCCTCAAAAATCAATTAGAAATAGCCTATACTGTTACTTTGTTGCCCAAAATAGAATTCTGTTTCACACTTAGAACTTAAACTTACCATCCTTCCTTCAAGCATCTTCTGAAAGACTACCTATCAGACTCATGGCTCTGCTCAGGTGTGGGAGTTCAAGCCAATGTAGTTTTGTGAGTGCTGTGCAGTGATGGGATTTATAGGAGCTGCTGGTGACAAATCTAGCAATTTTGTTGTAGGTTTGGTCAAGCTTTTCCAGCAGGTTATTTTGTAGATTAGAAAACAGAGGGGAGCCATAGAGGAGGGCAGGGAGGCGATAGGATTGGGCTAGCAGAAGTTTTGAGTTGGGGGTTAGGAATTTGCTATTTCTGTAAAGCAGGCCCAGTTTTTGGTGTGTTTTCTTTATAGAATGAAGTATGTGGAGGTCTAGTTTGAGCTGGATATCTATGATGACACCCAGGAGTTTAGTGTATGAGTCTGGTCTTATGATGGTGCCATTTAGAGAGGATAAGAGAAAGCTGGATTTGTGTTGTGCTAGAGTTTGAGGCAGGAATAATAAGAGCTTAGTTTTAGAGGAGTACAGGATGAGTTGATTGTTGGTGAGCCACTTCTCAACAGAATGAAATGAAGTTTGGGTGGAATGGTGGAGGTTGTTGATAGAGTCAGAAATGGAGATCAGAGTTGAATGATCTGCATACTGAATGATAGAGGATAGGTTACAGGCAGTGTATAGGTCATTGGTGAAGAGACTGAAAAGGACGGGACCGAGAATTGAGCCTTGAGGAACACCGGCCTGAACTGCCAGAAAGGGAGAGAAAGAATTTAGCAATTTAACTGCTTGTAGGCGATTGGACAGGTAACTTGAGAACCAATTAAGAGTGGGGATGGAAATGTTCAGCTGAGAAAGTTTATGAAGTAGATGGTTGTGAGAGACAGTATCAAAAGCCTTTGAGAGATCTAAGAAAAGGCAGGACACAAGTTTGTTATTGTCTCTGGCCTCAGCTACTGTATGTGAGAAGGATAAGAGTGCAGTGTTAGTACTGTGTTTGGGTCTGAACCCATGCAGGGTGGTGGTTAAAAGATTGTTTTGAGTAAGGTGAGAAAGTAGTTGAGAATAGATACACTTTTCGAGAATTTTGGAGAGGGGAGAAAGAATAGCAATGGGACGGAAGTTAGATGGTTCTGTGGAGTTACCTTCTTTATGTAGTGGGATAGTGTAGTATTGCTTCCAAATAGAGGGGACAGTGGATTCTTGGATAGAACGGTTGATTAGAATGGTGTTAGGAAGGGCAATAGAGTTAGCAGCAAGTTTAAGAAATTGGGGAGGTAGGTTATCAGGGGTGGGAGAAAAAGGTTTGAGTTTACTGAGGAGAGTTTTAATATAACTAACAGAGACAGGTTTGAGTATGAAGGGGTCTGAGAGGTTAATGCAGTCAGACTGGGGATGTGAAAAAGGTGTGGGCTTGGTAGTGGACTTAGTAGAACTGGAAGTAGAATTAGAGGTAGGGTTAGGGTTGTTAGTGGTGTTAGGTACTAGTTTAGAAATGGTATCAGTGAAGTAGTGATTTAAATGGATGGCTGTATCCAAGGGTGATTGATTGGGAAAAAGGTTGGGCGCTGTGAATGAGCCAGGTTTGAGAAGAGTTATTACGGTTGTCCAGAACTTCTGGGGGTTAGAAGTGTGCAGAGATTGGTCAGAGAAGTAAAAGTTTCTTTTGTCCTGGTTGACTTTTTTTTGTAAGGTTTCTAAGTTCCATGTACGATTGTAGGAGGGCAGGAGATTTGTTTTTCTGATATTGTTTCCAAGTGGCATCTCTTTTATGCATAAGGTGGAAGGTTTCTTTGGATAGCCAGGGGGCATGTTTAGTTTTGACTTTTATTATCCTGATGGGGGCAAGAAAGTTGAGTATGTTTAGGAATGTCTGGTTGAAGTAGCTGCTCAACCTAAAGAAAACAGATGTTTTTTCTCCTAAAACAAAATAGCTAAATTTACAACAAATTCCCCACACAGATTCCAGCACTGCTCTGCTATACAACAACTCAACTAGTTAGAATTACTTCACTACTTAACCTGTACCCAGCTTATCACTACCCACAGCCTGATATACCAACCAGATAAATGCCCTGCTCTCTAAAATGTCCTCCAACCCTATACCAACAAATGGGGTCCTTCATTCCTCAAAGACATCTCTACTACAAATCACAAAATCCAACAATTGTGCTGGGGACACTCTCTCTGCTCCAACTATGTCTCAAGAATTTGGAACACTATCCTTCAACCTACCATAACTGTAACTAGACCCTCACATTTAAAAAAACTACATAAGAATCACCTGATCAACAACTGGCTTTGCTCATACTCTAGCCCTGGCTAAATCCCATTCTTTTTGTATATTAGCTACCCACACCTACCTTCTTCCACCCTTACTGACCAGCATATATAACTGTACAATACTCTTTACTACCCTAATCTCCTTTCTCCCTCCACCAACAAACCATACATTTATTTATTCCATATTCCCCTCCTACAGAAACCCAAATCCTTCTCTCTCTTCCCTCTCACTCTGCTAGCATACCTTATATCTAAACACTTCTCTGTCTCTCTCCATCTAACCTTTAACCTACCACTCTAGTTCCTCTCAAGTAACCTGACCTCTTAGTCCCTCCCCTCTGTCCATCTACTCCTCATCACTATACTTTCCTCCTGTTTCTTCCCTAGCCATACCCCACTCTATACTCTTTAACACTTAAGATCCTACCACCTATTTTCCCTCCTCTGTAGTTCCTTTCCTCTCTCATCTGTGTTTTACAAGGCCTACAAAATAAGCATGTTATAATAATAAATACAACACATTTAACTATCTAACAGAATATTCCCATCTGAATCATATAATTGTAAAGTCCACCTGTCTTGTGGATATAGCCTCCTTATAAAAATATCTAACGTCTGTATCTAATGTGCAAGATTGTTTTAACTAATGTATGTAAAAATGTTTGTTCTGTCCTTTAATGTGAATGTTGTGGTATATACAAAATGTCAAATACTGATGTGTAACAAGCTAATGTAATTAATGTAATTATGCTGTCTCTGGAGCTTTTCTCACCGGGCCTATGCTGAAAATGGGCACCTACCCAGTCAGACTTTCCTGTAAACAAATGTCAAATAAATAAATTAACATCAACTCAAAGATTCTTGGAAAGATCAAAGTCAACGCTATGGCTTGTTTCTGTCTGCATAAGTTGAGCACTGAGGGAACACAAAAGGTCTTTTAATGATTTTCTAAGCTGATTGGTATATTCAGACATGTATAATATAAGCCACAATGTACAAATTAATGTTTAAAAGGCATTGTAAGCACAACACGTGTCCATGCTTCTTCCATATAAATGACATAAAAAAGGTGTAAATGAGCCACAAAAGAACATAAATGTATCCAAAGCATTGTATACCTTGGGAGGGGATGCTGCACAAGAGCCTGATATGCAAATCACACAATTCTAACAGCTCCCACTCTGCAGTTGGGAAGGAGTATCACTCTGGAAGATGGCATAGACTTTGAAAGATCCTGATTACATCCATGAATGAATTTATAGGAAATCATAAAGACTAACATATACAACAATAGCAGACCAGGAAAAGTAAGAATAAAAACAAGTGCAAGAGATGTTATTTACCCTGGTATGAAAAAAAAACATAAATAAAAACAATCAGTTCTATAAGTATATGAAACAAAAAGGTACAGCTAGAAATGAGACATTTTAAGAACTTAGATACATAATGAAGTGACTGAAAATAGAAAGGAGTATACAAAGGAGGGACATGGAAAAACACCAAAATGGCCAAAACCTATTAAGGATGGGGGTTTGAATACGTTTAAAAAAGTGACCATATTTATGAACATTGCTAAAATTTAAAATATATTAACATTGGTAGTGTTCTTGATCTCACAGATTATTTTATTTTTTATTTATTTTTATTTAACATTTGTTAACTGGGAAAGTCCGACTTGGAACAAAGCCAATTTTCAGTGGAGGCCTGGGGAGAAATGCTCCAGATGCATGTCTTTGAAAGTGGCAGGAAACCGGAGCACTCGGAGGAAACCCATACAAATGCAGGGAGGACAGGCAGATTCCACACAGAAGGCACCCCAGCCAAGAATCGAACCGGAGAACCTCTTGCTGTGAGGCGACAACACTACCGCTGCACCATTGCAGTGTCCAATAATAATGATAGCAATAATAATTTTACACCTATTACTGCACAGAAAATAAACAGCTATGCATATTCTGGTTCTGTAAATGGCTATTGTATAGAAATTAAATTAATGTAGGAAATTAATAGGCAGACTGATAGCATAGACCTTAATTCTCCATGATTTTTCCTCACAGTTTTGCTCTGTTCCTCATAAATATTGCATTTTTTTTCTGGAAAATCATTAAGGACTGTAGGCATAAAATAATGACAGACATTTTTGTTTTAGACTTTCAGTCATTTAGAAATTGCATGTTATGCTAACAACTGTCTAAGTATGTAAGAGTAATATTTAAAATCTATCCCTGATTTTGGGACTTTGTCCACCATTATTTTTGGGCTTTATCCCTGATCCTTGAACTAAGAGAGTGAGAGCTATGGCTGATATAGATAGAAATGATCATTCCCAAGGGTTAATCTTTGGGGCATACTTCTTCTGTGTTTATAGTATGGATATTGAAACTGCAAATACATTCACTATAGACTAGATTCACTATAGACTAGTAGGTGAATATCATCAAGTTTGTGCCGACAAATAAAACATCTAATGATATTATGAAACTGTACAGGTTGCTGGATAAGATTTATAAATAATTTATAAGTTGCCAAAATAATAGTAAGATTTCTCTAAATAAGAAGAGGAAAACACCTCTTGTCAAGTCTGAAAGGGTAAAATGCACACAGGTACACATCCTCTGCACTTAGAAAGTTGAAGTAGCTGACTCACATAAAGATTTGAAAATCATAGTCAGAGGACTAAAATTTGCAGCTCGCATTGATAAGATCTGCAAGAAGACATCAAATTAACCAGCAAGCAGATTTAAGTTTATAAACTTGAAAGAATCAGTTGTATTAACTCTTTACTTGAACCAGCAGTGAGAACACCTATATGAGTTCCAATGTCACCCCAGAAGAACAGACTTCACTGAACTGGTTCAAAGCATACTTATGACATCTTTATGAGAGAGCACAGAAATCATACAAACTCTAGCCCTACCCTACAGAAAATGAAGTGAACAAGCTGGTGGTTACATTGGGGTATATAAGAATCCTTTTCTATATATAGACTTGCTGTTAAGGTGTTCTAACAAAGGTGTAAAAGTATAAACTTTCAGGCTGATCTACATTTGTAAGTCCATCAAGAAAAATAACAGTATAATCACAAGAGACTTAAATTCTGAATCCCCACCTGGCCTTAGTCAGTAATAATGGCTTGTAAAGTAAATTCTAGTACAAACTTGATGAGTATGTGTGTATGTGTTAAATATCTGAAATTTATTTATAGTTGTTGTTGGGCCTGCAAAATCTGTTACTTACCTATATGGCCTGACATAATAGTACAGAACAAATTTTGCAGTAAATCTTATCTGAGCACATATCCTTCCACTTCAGCTTTTATACATAATTTAGATATTTTATCATTCTCTGTTTCTTTCTCTTTAACTTTCTTTTCTATATGGCTTGTTATTGGCATTCACTAGTTTAGGTTTTGTTCAGGTTTTTACCAGTTCTATGTGTTTTTGTGTGTGTCGTACCCAAATATACATAAAAACACATAAATATCTACATAAGCCACATGTAGCCTTCCATCCCCAGCTACTTTTCTAGTTGCATGATGAAATAGCTCACCCATATTTACTCAGATGTACCCACTTGCTATAAACTGACCATATTTATAGTACCATTGGATGCGCATCTTCTACCAAAGTTAGATTCACTACACACTGTCTCTATTCTGTTTTGAGCAAAGCATTGAGTATTGAGTTTTATCTCATCAGCTAGAAGGCATTCAGATTGTGAACATTATATATCAGGGGGTATGATAAGATCCTCTCCTTAATTTTAATTTTCACATGCTCAATTAAAGAGAGCATGCAAGGCTAGTAGGCTATTTTTGGCCAAAGCAAGGACATTTGTAATCCAAGCTTTGCTCCTCCTAACCAAAGTTGAATTTTTCTCTTTTATATTGTACTCACAAATTAAACCTAACGCTCAAAATATCTCCAAATAAAGTCAACATATTTTGTTGAAAGACCCAATTTTCTTCTAAATGTTTTGCTTCACAACCACATCATCTTCATTCATTACTTTGCTAACAAATTCACTAGAACTCTAACCTATACGGCCTCAAATCTCAAACAGGAGTAACTATCACTCTACAAGTATTTCATAAAAACAAGTGATAAAGATTTTTCTGCATTTGACCTCATACATCAGTATTCCCTGCTACTTGACTTGAGAAACATATAAGACCTTAAGACCTTCAGAGAGAAATTGATTGCACATCTAACTGCTCACTCTGCACGAACTTGTTTCAGAGATATGAGTTGTTAGCAAATACATTTTTTCTGCACATCTTCTTTAAGAAAGAATATTCTGTGGAGGTAATGGTTTGGCACCACACAGTCACTGGTATTGTATGTCTATAAGACATAGTTTATTAGTATAAAATAGCAAATAAGTAGTCCACTTCTGTGCATATATTTAGTTCTGTTTATCTGATTTCTGTATTAACTATGCCAGCTTGTTTTATTGCTTAATTGTTGTGTTTGTTTATATTTTTGTTCAGTTTTACTAAATGCATAACCCTCTGTAACTCATGTTTGCCAGCTTGGGTCAAGGTGTATTGACCATTTCGGCTATCTGGTTAACAAATAAAAAATGTAATGTCTTGTGTGAAGGACTCCTTCCAATCAGTTGATTATGTTAATAAAAGGTGTACAGGGGTTAGCTCCTGCTCCAGTGTGGGAGATGTTCTGTCTTCCACTGAAAGGCAACTTTCAAACTCAAAGCAATAACGGGGCTATGAAGTCAAGCAAATGATCTATAAGCTGGACTTTTGATCATCAGATGTTTTAATTATCAGTGGGTTGCACTGAAGCTATTGAGCTACAGGTGAGGCCGTATTTACAGATGCAGGGCTTTTGTCATTCTAGAACATAACTCTTTGGAAACAACATTGCAGTTTCAGCTGTGTCAATGGGCTATTTTTTTTTTTTTTTTGTTACACTTGCTATGCCCATTTTGTATTTATCTAAGATCTTTGAAATGGACAACAGTTGTAATAACCATAAATCTATAGGGTTGGTGTACCTTAATTTTTGCATCTTTTCCAGCTGAATAGATAACAGTCTTGGCCTCTTGCACTCCACCCACACAGCTTCTCAAAGAAACCACCTAAAACGCTGTACATGAAAAATGTAAAAACTCATCCACTCGCTACTTTTGATGCATTATTGTTATGCAGCTCTGCCAAGCATATGACAATCAGAATGAACCCACTGACCTTGATGAGAATTTACTGTTTCAGCATTTTACTTTGGTACAAAATCATTAATAGATTTTCTGTCAGAATGCAGTCTTGGAGCAGGGAAACAATTGATTAAACTGGAAGTTAGAAACAACTGTGACTAAATGTGCATTTGCATGAAAGGCAGGAAAGCTGTGAAAATTAAAAGAACAGACACAGTAGGCCAAAGGCTGCATAAAACTTACAATATAGCACTCAATGTGTAAAATATTTCTTATCTAATAAGTACAAAATGTTATACAATTGTCCTTTCAGAGTAACTCAGCCAAGCATGCCAATCTGCAGTGATAGGAAAACAGTGCATGTGCATGCTACCGAGACTTATTTTAACTGTGGCAAAAGGTACTGTTTTTGAGACTATGTGGATACAGAAATGCAGCCTGTAGCACTGAAGTCATTGCATGGGAAATCCCTCTTTCCCCACAGGTGCAAATTCTTCTCAGTTGATAAATTAATATAAGGTGTGCAGGGGACTATTGCAACCTGCATGCAGGTGAGAGAAGCTTAGGCTTCCACTGAAGGCAAGTATCAAGCTACTACAAAATGTTAGTGTTCATCTGATAAGCATTTTGGAAAACTGGATGTGGCTCTTGGATAAAAGTTAAAAAGGCAAAACTGTGGTTTATAAAAGTTATACTTTGGTAAGCACCAAAATTCTGTAAACAATTAAGTTTAGTAGTGTTATGATATGCAGGGGGAATATGCCAGATTCACAGGGGCAGGATTGGTGGTCTAAGTTCAGATATGGACCAATAAAGGATAACATCCAAAGTGGGAAGATGCAGACTATCACCCTTTTGCATTGTTGGGTTGCAATTTCCAGTATGTAGGAGCAACCCCTAACAGCTATTTATGGACATTTGATGCACCTTTACAACAGATGGTAACAGTTGACATCATCTTATGTACTGAGCACATGGCCATTGCATTAGCACTGTGGTATTTCGGACATACATAAAACAGCAATACCATAACAGTATACAAGGAAGTATCTTAACTAAGCATTCAAATCACTCACTGCACCTCATGGCAATATAGTCAGAAACTTAGGAAAGCATGCACCAGGCATTACCTGAAACATACACTCAAAATGGGTTACAAGCAAAATCCCAGAGAACCTGTGAAGGATACTCCTGTCTGGCATCATGTGCATAATGGCATCTAGAAGAGGTTTTACAACTATACAAATGTTCCTCACACTCCTTATAACTAGTTGCCCAAGGCCAGGGGTAAAACTGGCCATCAGTAAGGAGGTGTTGTAATGGCACATGAAAGAGATTTCTGGGGCAATTCTGACTGCAAAGAAAGAAGATGGCTGCAGATGATAGAAACACCAAAAACATGCAAAATAAAACATATACAAAGTGACTTACACCAGTCAGTTGTCTATCAACAGAACAGAAAATTACATCCACAGTAAAGTTAGTCACTTCAAAAACACCATTCAGCAGCAAAAAATGCTCACATATAGAAGCACATTCTTAGGCCTCAGTAGGAAAAATGCTATTAGAAAGCGTTGTTATACAGGAAAGCTATATCATCCCTCTACTTAACCAATTTTTATTTACATATTCAGTTAACTGCTTACTTTTTTGACAGTATTACTTTCACTAGGCATTCCTTAATGTTAGGAGACAACAGAGAAATTATTAGTAAGGTAATTTCCCAATGAATGCAATGGGATAATTTACATGTATCTGTTTACTTTAGCTACCAGGTACATAGAAACTTAGTTTAATATTTAATCCAACATATACACCTCAAAATTAACTTTAACATCTTAGTCAAAGGACAACACCTCAAAATGAGCAAACATATTACTTGTCACTTATGCTGCATTACAATGTCAGTAGTGAAAAAGAATCAAAGCCCTTGGTGAGGGGATAGAACTCACAACCTTTGCATCTTCACAGAATCAAAGGCAATGGGGTTGCCTGTTAGGCCACTATCAACTCACAGGGAAAAGTAAGAAATGGCACTACCCAATAAGCCTGATTCTGGTCTCAGTGCAAGTGACCACTAATACTGAGAGCAGATGTTTTGGAATCTGACCCCACTCCCAGTAGCACGCCAGTGAGAACAAGTCTTTCAAAAATCAGGGCAGACTTACACTGAAAGCAACTCTTTTGGGACCTGGCCCAATAAACTGAATAGAACATTATATTAAAGAAGCAACAGATACTTTCATGTTTCAATCACGATCAGTCTGGTATAAGACATAAAGCAGATTCAATGATTTGTGCAGTCTAGTATGTTTCCTAATATGCAGCAGGTAAGTTGTAGGGACTTATATTTACATTAATAGTTGTTTTAATGTTTATAATGAAACAGTTCCAGTGATGGTACACTACTGAGGATCCAGATGAAATCTGTGAAGCATACAATAATGCTTTGATGGATATCCTGGATTCTATAGTTTATATGAACCCAATATCTACTGTGCAGTAGGAACACGGTTTGACTATGAACTCTGGATGATTCAACATCTAGAATGATGGCTGGAATATCTGTGAGGCAGGTCTGCCCTGCTCAAAGACAAGCTTAGTGGGGAAGATAATTATGCATTATATCAGATAGAAATCTCATGCTATGGACACTTTATTCTCCCACTGAGATTTCTGCTGCATCTAATCATATAGCTACATGCTTTCCAGTGGTGAGATTCTATGCAGCCTGGATTGTCTTCTTTTATTTTTTTCTTGCAGACAAGTCTGCTAAACATAAATAGGCTTTTCCCAATAATGTGACTGTTGAGAGCTACAAAAGTACCATTGGCCGCTGTAGTTGAACTTGAGTTCAGCTGGCCTGAGTTTAATTAAGATGGTGATCTGGAGCTTATGAACATGCTTTCATCCCTGCAATGGGAACTTGGTCCAACTAGGCCAGTAAAATCTTGACTAGATTCATTAGGCCCACTCATTCTCCAGATTATTAATTCTTCCTTGAGATCCAATGTTACAGAGGTATCTCAAATCTTGTAAAATCTTGTTTAGTATATGTTTATATTACTGTACTGTTATATGTTCTTGTTATTCTCTGTAGTTGTGTGATATACGCACTTGGAATTGAAGCAACTTAATTTTGTTTAAATCGCAGTGTGTGTGAGTCTGAATGACAATAAAGTTTACTTTGACTTTGACTTTACTTTGACTAGAGGCCATGACCATACTGTCCAGATTTTCGCAGAATGTCCAGATTTTTGGCTCATATTTTTGGTCTTTTCCTCCTAAAGTCAGTGTTTTGAAAACTGAAGTCAGTAAATAATGACATACATTTGAGTTCCGAATTCAAATCCTTCAGAAAATGTATGTTACATCAAAACCTGTTAATCTAGTAGCTTTCTAAGTTTATAAGAGCAACATTTAAAATATGTCCCTATTTTTGGGGCTTTTGTAGATCACAGCATGTGTATGTACCTTTAAGAAGCATTTGCAGATGTAGCACATGCATATAAATACTGAGCATGTGCAGGCAGCAATGCCATTTCGACAGAACAGCCAGAGTGTTAACATGTACGAGTGTGATAATTAGTCTGTTTATAAGCTTACTTAAGTTTAAGTTAAAAAGCCTAATTTCTGATTTGTTTGTGTGTAATAAAGCTGCCTGAACAGAACCCATGAATGTCTGTCTGATTTATTCTGACCAGACAAGCGGCATGGTGTCAGAACCGGGATTAGAAGAACAATTTATTCGAGCCATGAGGTGCAAAGTTGAAGGTGAAGGCAGATTAAGCAGGCTGAGTGAAACAGAGCTCAGACAAACAAAAAAGGGCCAGAAACAAACTAAATGTAAATAAAACTGCACAAATTATTTATTTGGTAAAAAAATGAAATGACGCATTTATAAGACACAAAATGCATTATTAATCAAACAAGTAGCACAAAAATGTATTATTAAGCAAACAAAAGTCACAAACCACATCATTAATTAAATGTTCAAAACCAAGATATTGATAAAACTAGCAAAACTATTCATATAGGGCTCAGAATTAACTTTGGTTTGCATAATGACCATGTTTAACGTAAAACTGGCACAAAAAGTATATTATTGAGCATGATAAGAGATTAAAAGGGCATAACGAGTACAATAGAAAGGCAAATTAAGCTTAAAGAGCAAGGCAACTGCATGTTTTTAGTAAAAGACCATATTTGGGCACAAACTACTATTTCATATTGACCAAAGCCATTCAAAGAATAACTAGAGCTGTTTGAAGTATCTCAGTGTGCAAAGTGTTTGCAGAGTGTGTGCTTTATTACGGTGCAATAATTTCAAAGAGTTTGCTGTGTGCAAAGTACAGTTATATTGCAAAGTGCAGCCAAAGTACAGCCATTTTGAAAAGTTTTTTGAGCTATGTGCATTTATTTGTAGAAAGCCATGCTTCTCACACTGTGCAGAGTTATTTCGCACAGCACAGCCATTTTGAAAGGTTCTTGTGCTGTGTACATTTTATTTACAAAGTACATTCATCTCTAAGTGTTTCTTAGACTGAGCTGTTTTTCTGCTGTGTACAGTTTATTCACAAAGTACAGTTATTTTGAAGTGTTTCTTACACTGATAAGGAGTGGTTTCATAAAGTACAGTGATTTCAGTGTTCTTGTGCTATGAAGACTTGTTTAGCAAAGTGCAGATATTTCAAAGAGTTTGTTGTGCTACTGGGCATAATTACAAGTACTGGCATAAAATTCTGTCATATATATAAATATATGTGTGTGTGTGTGTGTGGGTGTTCATACACAATTTCATGCAACTTTACCACTGTGTGTTGATATAGCAGAGGCATTTCGCAGACCAGGTCCACTTGTGTTTGGTCATAATATAGCATAGAATTGGAGAGTGTTTGAGCAGAAATACAATATTTTCATGCAAGCAGCTTTTTCTGACAAAGATGCACATACAGGGGTTTTCATTTTGCTTAATTTAGCTGGGTCAAACACCATTGAAAGAGAGCGTTCATTTGTGTATGCACCAGAAGTATATGCAGGAGAGGAGGAAAATGGTCATATTGTGGTACCAGCTGAATCAAGGGAGGATCCTGAGTGCTTAAAACATACATTTGAGAAATGTGCAACCCCCAGATAAATGTTACATTACAGAGGCACTTATTTTATACAAGAGACCAAAAGCCAGGTGAAACTTTTGAAGCTTATATCACTGACATGAGAAAAGTACAGTTTTGTACCTACCATAAATGTAGATGTTCGAGTGCTAATACAGCTGCAGTCCTTACATATGGGTTATCCTGCCGTCAGGCGGGTCCTCGGTCGGCCGAATTCCAAAGTCTAGGTCCAGCGTCGGTTGTCGTCGCTTCTTCCCTGACGTCAGTGTGACAGGGGTATAAAAGAACCAGCCAACGCCATTTTCTTCAGTTTTTCTTGCCCCAGATGTCAGGTGCCCCCAGAAGGAAGGCAATACATAAAATTAGGTAATAATGCAATGCAATATAATCAAAGAACAGTAGTTGCAAGCAAATACATCATAAAAGAATACCCCTAGAGGGGAAGGAGGGAGGGAAACCTGGACTGCAGCTGTATTAGCACTCGAACATCTTAATTTATGGTAGGTACAAAACTGTACTATGTTCATCGTGCATACAGCTGCAGCACTTACATATGGGTAGAATCCCAAAGCTAAGAAAGGGGTGGTAGGCATTAGGTGTAATTAGGGGGAGCCAAAATGCCCTGCAAGACTGCAGTGGCAAAGCCTGCTCAAGATTTGGAGTATAATGGTAAGATGTAGTGCTTGGAGAAGGTATGCACAGAACTCCAAGTGGCTGCTTCCAAGATATCCTTGGTAGGAACTCCTCTGAGAAAGGCTGTAGAGGTGGTTGTGGCCCTGGTGGAATGAGTTCTAATGCCTGTATGTACAGTTTTGCCATGAAAGGAATAGCAAAAGCGTATGCAGTGGGCTATCCATTTTGAAATTGTCTGTTTAGAAATTGGTTTTCCTTGAGCTCCTACTGCATAGGCCACAAAGAGCTGTTCTGATTTTCTGAAAGGCTTTGTTCTGTCCAAATAATAACGCAGTTGTCTGTGGATGTCCAAGGAATGTAGCAATCTCTCCCCTTTGTTTTGAGGATTAGGATAAAAAGTAGGTAAGTGTATGGCCTGATTTAAAGCTACCCTGGATACCACTTTAGGCATAAAGGACGGGTTGGTTCATAAGGAAACTCTGTCCTGATGGAAGATGATAAAAGGCTGGACAGCCATGAGAGCCTGTAATTCTGAAACTCTATGAGTTGAGGTGATAGCCAGAAGGAAAACTGTTTTCCAGGACAAGTATTGCAAATCTGCTGAAGCAGCTGGCTCAAAAGGAGGCAGGGTGAGTTTTTCCAGAATGAAATTAAGATCCCAAGCACGTATTGGTTGTTTCCTTGGAGGTCTCAAATTCTTAACCCCTCTGAGGAACTGTCTTAAGAGAGGGTGTGAGAATAAAGGTGGACCAGTGTTGTATTCTGCAGAAATGGCTGAGGCATGGATTTTGATGGAGGAGAAAGAAAGTCCACTGCTTAGCAGTTCTGTCAAATATTGTAGTGTTTGTGGTAAATTCAGTTTTCCAGGGTCCTGGCCCTTTTTCTCATTCCAGACACAAAAACGTTTCCATTTTGCGGAGTAAGCTTTTCTAGTTGATGGCCTTCTGGCCTCCAAAATGACATCCTGCACCTCCTTGGAGAGTAGGGCCTGCTGTGATGCTAAGGAATCTTCCATGCGCTAGATTGAGAGTTTTAGCTGACTGTGAAGAGTTTTGAAGTTGTGTTGAGTCAGAAGAAGAGGCATTAGAGGCAGGGTCCATGGTGGGGAATGCGTCAGGCTCCTCAGGAGTGGGTACCAGTGTTGCCTTGGCCAGTCCGGAGCAATGAGGATCATCTTTGGTCTGTCTGCTCTGGTCTTCAATAGAACTTTGGGCAGCAGAGGAGGAGGTGGAAAGGCATAAACTGTCATTGATGTCCAGCTGAAAGAGAGAGCATCCACTCTCCAGGCCTTTGTATGGAAGATCCTTGAGCAGAATTTTGTCAATTGATGATTTTTGTGTGAGGCAAATAGATCTATGTCTGGTCTTCCCCATTCTTGGATTATTTCTGTAAAAACTTTTGGATGCAACTTCCATTCGTGTGGATCTGTCATAATCCTGCTTAGGTTGTCTGCCAGCATGTTTTCCTTGCCTGGCAAATACTGTGCTTGCAGTTCCATTTGTAAGTCCATGGCCATGTTCCAAAGTGACATGGCCAGTCTGCATAGGGGGTAAGAATGTGTCCCTCCCTGCTTGTTTATGTACCACATAACTGTGGTGTTGTCCGTTCTTATCAATAGATTACCTGGTTTTAGAAAGTTCTTGAAAGCTATAATAGCATTTATTACTGCTAGCATTTTTTTTTGATTGATGTGAAGGTGGTTTTCTTTTTGGGACCATTTGCCCTGAATGCACCGATCTGTCATGTGCGCCCCCCAGGCGTAGTCCGAGGCGTCTGTTGTGATGACTTGATTTGCTTGAGGCTTGCTGAAAGGGAGACCTGTGTTTGTTTGGCATGCTTGAGCCCACCACAGAAATTCCTTTTGCAGACATGGAATTAGTGGTATTATTGTTTCCAAACTGTGGCTGTGTTGAGACCATATGTTTTTCAGGTACCATTGTAGTTTCCTCATATGCAGCTTTGCACATGGGATTAGTAAGATGCAAGATGCCATGAATCCCAGAGCCTGCAGGGTTTTCCTTGCAGTAAGCCTGGTGCAATTTGCTAGTGTTCTGAAGTATTGGATTAGTTGCCCCTGCTTTTCTGGCGTGAGGTAGGCCATCTGGGTGTTTGTGTCCAAGTTGTCACCCAGGAAAATTATATTCCGAGAGGGTATTAGTCTTGATTTCTTTTTGTTGACTGTGTATCCCAGAGAGTTTAATAACATTATTACATAAGCCAGATGTTTCTGAAGGATGTGTTTGCTGTCCGCTTGGATCAGGCAGTCGTCCAAATAGGGATGTATTTGTATCCCTTGAAGTCTGCAGTAGGCAATTGCTGATGCCAGGCATTTCGTGAATACTCTGGGCGCAGTAGATAAGCCAAAGGGCAATGCAGAGAATTGATAATGAGTTGAACCTGCAAGAAATCTGAGGTATCTTCTGCAATTTTGTCTGATTGGGACATGCAGGTATGCCTCCTTGAGGTCCAATGTTACCAGCCAAGACTCCTTGCCCAGCATGGGAAGAAGCTGCTGTAGAGTGAGCATCTTGAATTTTGGTATGAGTAGGAATGTGTTTAGGATGGATAGATCGAGAATAGGTCTCCAATCTTTTCCCTTCCTTGGCACCAGAAATAGCCTGGAATAAAACCCTTGACCTTGTTCATGCATAGGTACCTCTTGAATAGCTTTCATGTTTTTGAGATCTGTAATTAGCCTTTGTGCCTCTGCCCTTTGATTGTGTGGCAGGTTTGGCATGCTTCTCATTTTTGGAAGGGTGTGAAAATGGAATTTGTAGCCTCTGTTTATAATGTCCAGGATCCATTTGTCCTTTGTGACAGTATGCCAATTTTTTGAAAATAATGCCAGCTTTCCTCCCAAGGGGGCTGCCATTTGAGATATGGTTGGCATGCAAAGTGGAAAGTCATTGGGTTTGCTTTCTGATAGATTGCGAGTTGTCCTCACCACCTCTTTGTGTAGGAGCTTGCCATTGTCTGCCTCTGTACGATCCTTGGGATTGTCCTCTGCCCCTCGGGCGCCTGTATCTGCCTCTTTGGGGTCTGTCTGTGGCAGGAAAGGACCAGTTTTTGGAAGGCCAATTTCTACTAAAATGTGGGGGTTGTACCTGTAGAAATTCTTTCACAGTTTGCATTGATTTAGCCTTTTCCTCCATTTTCCTTAATACCTCCTCAGAATTAGGACCAAAGAGTACATCCTTTTGAAGAGGACCGTCTAGTAATTTAGCTTTGACATGATCAGGTAAGGCTTGTTCCTTAAGCCAGGCATGCCTACGTATGACTGATCCTCAGCAGCTCTGCATGAGGCCTCTAGAGCATCAAAACCACATTGTAAGGTATGCTTACCCACTTGTTCTGCACTATGTATCAAGTCCTGCAACTCTTTCAAGTCTGGTTGTTCAGGTTGTGACATTTTACTTTTCAATTGTGATAACATAAACTGTTGGTATTTTAGCATATGAAACTGACAGTCTAAGGCCCTCTAGATAAGGTAGCCGAGGTATATACCTTTTTTCCCCACCTTTCTAAGGATCTGGAATCTCTCTCGGAAGGCAAAGGATTTTTAGCAATGGAGGCCTTAACTCCCTTGGGGCCCTGTGAGATGGTTTCTGGGTCAGCAGCATGACTCTTGTAAAGAAATTGGTGTGAGTCAGGGACCCTGTAGTACCTGTCAGGCTTAACTGGAGCTGGAGGTAGAGAATCCGGGTTAAGGCAGGCCTCCGAGTAAACATCATCTAGAATGTCCAAGACAGGAGGTATAGCCAAAGGCCTGTGCTGAGGAAGCAAAAGAAATTCCCTGAGCCTTTTCTTGGAATCAGAATAATCCTGGCCTTCCCAGTGGAAGTGTTCCCTTAAGGTATGCAAAGTTTCCCCAAATGAGTAATCCTCAGGGGGAGATACAGAAGGAATGGACTCCTCTGCATCAGAGTCTTCAAAAAGGGAGTAAGCCCTGATCAGAGGAGGGGGAGTCTTCCTCCACTCTAGGCCTTTTGTATGGAGGGGGCCTGAGAACCTCTGATAAGAGTAATTAAATCCTCAGCCATTTTAAGCATCTGTTTCTTAGGCATGGGGCCTGGAGATGGGCCCTGTGCAGTTGGTCTCTTAGAGTGCATGGTTGCTTTAGACTTAGTGAAAGCCTTGATAGAAAAAGAAGAGGAAGGTCTGAAGACACCTTGAGTGGAGGTGGTGAGTTTCAACTCCGACAGTGGCTTCGGTATCTGTAGCCGGGGTGTGGGCCGAGGAGCCTGCAACCTCGGGTACAGGAGACACCATCAAAGGCAGGTCGTCGGTAGGCAGGGGCTGCGTAGGCGCCTCACTGAGAACCGGACCATGTGTAGCCGGCTTTGGCATGGTGTCGGTAGTGGCCGCGGATCTCGAGTGTCGGTCCTTGTCTTTTCCTTTTTTAGACAAAACCGGAGTCGGAGTATCCAACGACATAGTATAGTTAAATGCTTTTCCAAAATAATGCTGGGCGAACTCCGCCCGACGCTTAATAGTGCGTTTGTTGAATGTAGCACAAAAGCGGCAGACCGAGACCTCGTGGTCAGGGCCTAAACAAGGTATACAGAGGGAATGGAAATCCTTATGCGGTATTTGCTTCCCACAAGAAATACAGTTATTAACTTTGTCTGACATCGGTCTGAGGCAAGAAAAGTTTCCCCAATGGGGTACTTAGCTTTTAAGAAGACTTTGGTTTCCAAATTTTCGTAATCTCAGGAGCTATATATATATATATATATATAGATACATGCATCAATATAAACTTTACCTTCATCTACAAGCAAATACATCACATAGGGTGTAGAAGATAGAGAAGGAAAGATAAACTTCAGAATGACAGGGGGATGGCGGGAGTGTAACCTGGACTGCAACAGTGAATACACTCGAACATCTACATTTATGGTAAGTGTACACAACTGTACTATGTTCTTCATGTTTCACTACTGCAGTCATTACATTTGGGTAGAATCCCAAAGCTATGGTTGGGAGGCTGGAGCTAAACAGCATTAGGTGCGGCTATAAGACCCTAGCACTGCAGTGGCAAAGCCTGCCTTGGACTTAGAGTAGAGAGGCAAATGGTAATGTTTTGTAAAGGTGTGAACAGAACTCCAAGTAGCAGCCTCTACACTGTCTTTGGTTGGTCCTCCTCTGAGAAAGGCTGCTGAAGTAGCAGCAGCTCTGGTGGAATGAGACCTAATGCCCTTGGGCACAGGTTTACCATGGTGTAAGTAGCAGAATCAGATGCAGTGGCTTATCCACTTTGAAATTGTCTGCTTTGAAATAGCCTTTCCTTCTGATCCTGCAGCATATGACACTAGTAATTAATCAGTTTTTCTTAGAGCTTTTGTCCTGCTCAAGTAGAATCTTAGCTGTCTGTGTACATCCAAGGAATGCAGAATTCTCTCCCCCTTGTTCTGTGGATTTGGATAAAAAGTGGGTAGATGAATTGTTTGGTTAAGAGCCACACTGGAAACCACCTTAGGCATAAAACTAAGATTTGTTCTCAGAGACACCCTGTCTGGGTAAAATATGATAAAAGGCTCTACAGCCATGAGGGCCTGTAGCTCTGAAACTCTTCTTGCTGAAGTAATTGCTAGCAGCAGAGCTGTTTTCCATGATAAGAACTTTAGATCAGTGGTAGCAGCTGGTTCAAATGGAGGCAGGGTGAGCTTTTCCAACACATAATTGAGGTCCCATGCAGGTAATGGTGATCTTCTAGGAGGCTTTACATTTTTGGCTCCTCTAAGATACTGCTTTAGTAAAGGATGTGAAAAGATTGGTGGCTCTGTATTGTAATGAGCCAAAATGGCAAAGGCATGAATTTTGATTGATGAGAAAGATAGGCCTTTGTCAAGCATATCAGTTAAGTACTGTAATATCTGAGGAATATTTGGTTTTGCTGTATCAGTTCCTTGTGCTTGATTCCAAGCACAGAATCTCTTCCATTTGTCAGCATAAGATTTTCTAGTACTAGGCCTTCTGGCTTCCAAAATGACATCCATCACAGCTTTACTGAGAGATGTTGTTTGTATGACTACATGATTAGCCATGCTGCCAGGTTCAGAGTATGTAGTTGATTGTGCAGGATCTGATTGTTTTGCTGGGACAGTAGTTGTGGTCTTTGAGGCAAGGTCCAAGCTGGGTATTGAGCCAAGTTCCTTAGGATTGGGTACCAATATTGGCGGGGCCAGTCCAGGGCAATTAATATCATCTTTGGCTTCTCTTGTCTGACTTTTAGGAGGACCTTGGGTAGAAGAGGCAGAGGAGGAAAGGCATAAACTGATAGGTTTTTCCAACTGAAGGATAGGGCATCCACTTTCCATGCTTGTCTGTGATAAGTCCTTGTGCAGAATCTTTTCAATTGATAATTTTGAGGAGAGGCAAATAGATCTATGTCTGGGCTCCCCCATTTCTCTGTTATCATGCTGAAGACTTGTGGATTTAGTTTCCACTCGTGAGGATCCATACGGTTTCTGCTTAAACGATCTGCCAGAGTGTTTTGTTTTCCTGGCAGGAATTGAGCTTGAAGATGTATTTGGTAGGTCAAGGCTGTGTCCCTCAGTGCCATGGCTAATCTGCAAAGGGGTATGAGTGTGTGCCCCCTTGCTTGTTTATATACCACATGACTGTGGTGTTGTCCGTCTTTATCAGTAGTTGTCCTGGATGATGCAAGTCCTTGAAGGCTGTTAGGGCATTTTGAACAGCTAGCATCTCTTTCTGGTTGATATGTTGATGCATTTGTTTTGGTGTCCATAAGCCCTGAATGCATCTTCCTACCATGTGCCCCCCCCCCCCCAGGCATAATCTGATGTGTCTGTTGTTAAGGTTTGGCTGGCAGGGGGTAGAGTGAAGGGCAGTCCCATGTTTTGGTGACATGCCTTTGCCCACCATAGAAACTCCTGTTGCAGGCAGGGAATGAGATGAATCATTGTTTCCAGACTGTGTGAATGTTGACTCCATAAACATTTTAAGTACCATTGAAGTTTCCTCATATGCAGTCTTGCATATGGAATTAGTAGGATGCAGGATGCCATGAAGCCCAGAGCCTGCAGAATTTGCCTTGCAGAAGACTGGGTTTTTGTTGTCATGAGTTTTAAGCAGTCAGTTTCCTTTGCTTGTTTGGCATGAGGTAAGCCATCTGGGCAGTTGTATACAAGCTTGCGCCCAGGAATGTTATCTTTTGAGAGGGTACCAGTTGTGATTTATTTTCGTTTATTGTGCACCCTAGGCATGTCAGAAGCCTTTTCACAAATGCCAGGTGTCGAAGAAGAGTGTCCTTGTTCTCTGCTTGAATGAGACAGTTGTCCAAGTAAGGATATATTTGTATACTTCTTTGTCTGCAAAAAGCAATTACTGGTGCCATGCACTTTGTAAAGACCCTGGACGCAGTAGATAAGCCAAAGGGCAGTGCAGAGAATTGGTAATGCATTAAGCCAGCCTTGAATCTGAGGTATCTTCTGCAAGATTGTCTTATTGGGACATGCAGGTATGCTTCTTTTAGGTCTAAAGTCACCAGCCAAGCATTCTTGCCCAGCATGGGCAGAAGCTGCTACAAAGTCAGTATTTTGAATTTTGGAATGTCCAGGTATGTGTTCAAAACCTATAAATCCAGTATTGGCCACCAGGCCTTGTTCTTTCTGGGTACCAAGAACAGTCTTGAGTAAAAACCTTCCCTTTTTCCTGTTCTGCTACTGTCTGAATGGCCCCCATATCCATGAGAGACGTAACCTGTTTCTGTGCCTCTGCCCATTAATTTTTTGGCAGATCTGGTCAACCATTTGCCATTGGCAGAGTGTGGAAATGGAATCTGTATCCTGTGATACGATGTTTAGTACCCACTTGTCCTGGGTTATTAACTGTCAATTCTGAGCAAAAAGTGCTAATTTTCCACCTATGGGTGCTGCCAAAAGATAAGTGCTTGTTGTTGGCAGAGGGAAGTCATTGGGATTGCTTTCTGTAGGTTTACGCTTTATCTCCTCCAGATTTGGAGGTGGAAGCGCCCCATTGCTTTGACCTGTATGAATCTTGCGCCTGGTATCTGGAACCCTTAGGGCATCTGGATTTGCCCCTTTGAGCTCTGTCTGACACAGGAAAGGACCAATTTTTTGTAGGCCAGTGTCTACTGAATCTTGGTGGCTGCACTTATAAGAAGTCTTTAACAGTTTGCATAGACTTAGCTTTGTCTTCCATTTTTTTAAAACCTCTTCTGCCTTAATACCAAAAAGAGAATCATGCTGTAAAGGTGCATCTAGCAATTAAGCTTTAACATGATCAGGCAAATTTTGTTCCTTTAACCAGGCATGCCTCCTAATCACAGATCCAGTAACTGCGGCTCTGCAGGAGGTCTCTAAGGAATCAAAACCACATTGCAAAGTATGCTTTCCAAGTTGTTCAGCTGCATGCAATAATTCTTGCAAGTCTTTATTTTCTGCACATTCTGAAATCAACATCATTTTCTGTTTCAGCAATCCCATAACATGTTGTTGGTACTTAAGCATATGAAATTGACATTTTAAGACCCTGATTGCCAAGGTTGCAGATGTATAAACCTTTTTTCCCCATCTGTCTAGTGACCTTGAATCTCTTTCAGAGGGGGTAGGATTTTTTGCTGTTGAGGCCTTAACTTCCTTTGGACCCTGTGAAATAGTTTCAGGATCAGCAGCAGGGTTTCTAAATAAAAATTTATGTGAGTCAGGGACCCTGTAATATCTCTCAGGCTTACTGGGAGCCGGAGGTAAGGAGTCAGGGGTCAAGCTTGACTCCGAAAACACATCATCCACAATGTCTAAAACAGGGGGAATGGCTAAAGGCTTGTGCTGAGGGAGGAGAAGGAAATCCCTGAGCCTCTTTTTTGATTCTGAGAAGTCTTGACTCTCCCAGTGAAAATGCTCCCTCAAAGTATGCAAAGTTTCTCCAAATGAATAATCCTCAGGAGGAAATGCAGATGGAATAGACTCCTCAGCATCAGAATCCTCATAGGGAGGTATAGATAATTCCTGATCAGAAGAGGGATCAGAAGAAATAGAAACCTGATCTGAAGATTCGTAATCAGTGTCTTGCCTAGGTCTCTTATCTGGAGGGGGATGGGTACCCCTGATCAAGATAATAAGGTCTTCAGCCATTTTGATCATCTGTTTTTTAGGCATAGAGGCCTGTCGGTTTTGTAGTTTTAGAAGTTGCTTTTGTCTTTGGTTTTGCAGCTGTCATCGGTTTGATATACAAATGTTGAGGTCTACATACACCCTCAGAAGCTGGTGCCTGCTCAGCAGCTCTGGACCCATCCGAGGGAGATACATCTGTCGGTCCAATACCTTGAGTATCTTGCGGCATGCTGGACTCCACATGGGTGTCGGTAGAGGCCTGTGACTTGAAGATAGTGGGTATCAGGGGCTGTGGAAGTACCTCACTGAGTACCGGTGAACCAGCGACTGGCTTAGGAGAAGCTTTGTCGTCGGTTTTGGATCTCGACTGCCTTTCTCTGTCCTTTTCTTTGCGTTTTTTATGTACTCCGGTAGTCAGATTGCTATCCGATGACATTTCTGGGTAGTTAAATCTGTTTCCAAAATACTTTGATGCAAAAATATACCAATGCTTAATAGTGCATTGGTTAAATCTAGCACAAAACTGACAGCCAGGCACATTGTGATCAGGGTCTAGGCAAGGAATACAGTATAAATGGAAATCCTTATGAGGTATTTGCTTCCCACAAGTAATACAATTATTAACTTTTTCAGACATCGGAAAAAAGCAAGAAAAAAGTTTCCCCGACGGGGTGCTTAGCTTTAGTGAAGACTTTGGTTCTGAAACTCAAACTCGAATATTTCATTAGTCGGCTGACCGGCACTTGCGAAATGCTTCTGCTTTGGGCACCGCGCAGCAAGAAAGACTAAAGAAAATGGCGTTGGCTGCATGTTTTATACCCCTGATGACCTGATGTCATGGAAGAGAAGACAGTAACTGACGCAGGACCCAAGACTTTGAAATTCAGGCCGACTGAAGGCAACCTGCCAACAGATTACCCAAATGTAATGAGTGCAACAGCGAAACATGAAGAACATCTTAATTTGGTTAATTTTGTGAAGCTTGTAGCTTATGGAGGTGAAGAGATTCAAATGGAAGGCTCAGTAATACATTCATGCTATTTGGCTGGGAATAGTTACAGCTTGCAATTTTACATAGTCCGAAGACCCATGCAGTCATTATTAGGTCTCAGAGACAATATGAGAATGAAACTGCTTTCTTTTACTAAAGAAGTACATCATGTAAGCACGTGTCCTAGTTCCAGCTTTACTGATGCTACTTTCACAGAGTATGATAATGTTTTTGATGACAAGCTATGCAAACTTCCAGTTGTGTACACTCCATGAAGTTAGACCCAGAGGTCAGTCCAGTGGTCAGACCAGCAACAAGAGTTTCAATAGCTATGCAGGACAGAGTCAAGGTCCAGTTAGATAAATGGTGCAGCAAGGTGTGGTTTATCCAGTCGCAGAACCAACTGAGTGGGTGTGTTCCATGGTAGCTGCTCATAAGAAAACTTCAGATGAAATCAGAATATGCATTGACCCAAGAGACTTGAACAGGGCATTAAAGAGACCTCATCATCCTATGCGTACAGTCAAGGAGATTGCAACCTTTATGCTAAATGCAGCTGTATTTTCTGCCTTAGATGCAGAGAGTTCATTTTGGCAAGTGGTGCTTGATCGCAAATCTTCACTATTGACTACATTCAATACCCCATTTGGTAGATACAAATTCCTCAGGATGCCTTTTAGAATAAATTATGCCAGTGAAGTCTTTCAGCGTGCAATGGAACACATTTTTTCAGGCTACCCATGTGCAATAATAGTTGGTGATTTAATGGTTGGAGGTAATGGTGAAGCAGATCATGATAGAAACCTCAGGAAAGTTTTAGACAGTGCATGTGAAGTGAATTTAAAGCTCAATCCTCTGATGTGCAAATTCAGACTACCAGATGTTACTTATGTAGGTCATTTATTTACCAGTACAGGCTTATGACCAGATCCTTCTAAATAAGCAGCCATTTTTGAGATGCCAGCTCCAGACAATGTCCAAGCCCTACAGCGTTTTCTTGGCATGGTTAACTATTTGGGCAAATTTATCCCTGACTTTAGTGAGTTATCAGCACCTTTGAGAGAGCTGACACAAAAATGTTTCATGGTCATGGTTAGAACAATACCAGAAAGCATTTGATAACCTCAAACAGCAAATTGCCTACCCACCTCCATTAAGATACTGTGATGTCCACAACCCAGTAGTTCTTTCCTGTGATGCCTCAAAGTTTGGTCTTAGTGCAGTTATTCTTCAAGAGGGCAGACCTGTTGCCTGTGCATCTAGAATTCTTACCCAAACTGAGATGCAGTATGCCCAAACTGAGAAGGAACTTTTGGCTATTGTGTTCGCACATTCGAAGTTCCATGATTATATTTATGGCCGAGCTATCCAAACAGAAATTGACCATCAACCTCTAGTCACTATTTTAAAGAAGCATATGCATTCCGCCCCAGCATAACTACAAAGAATGATGCTCAGATTGCAAAAGTACAATTTCAAAATGGTCTGGCTGAAACCTTATCCAGAACTCCCAGAAGTACCATGGAACAGCTTGATGCAGAGAATTTTGACTTTGATGTCATGGAAGTGCATAATTTTTCTACCATGAGACTTGATGAGCTAATAGTTCATACAAAGACTGATCCAATTTTGCAAAAGCTCAACCACCTCATCAACGTAGGATGGCTATCAAAGCAATCCTGTGTACTGCCAGAAGTACAGCCTTACTTTCCATACAAAGATGACATGCTGACGGAAGATGGTATCATTTTTATAAGTCCAAAAGTTGTTGTTTCTGCTTCTTTACAGCATGAATAAATTCAGATTTTACATCATGGCCAGCCAGGTTCTGATTCTACCAAAAGAAGGGCGAGAGGACTAGTATTTTGGCCTTCTCTAGAAAAAGGCATTGATAAAGTGCTTTCTTCTTGTTCAGTGTGCAACAGTACTAAGCCACATTTGCAAAAAGAGCCACTTCATCTAAGCCAAATTCCTGAACTACCTTGATCAACAGTAGCAACTGATATTTGACTGGAACAGTCAACATTACTTAGTGCTGGTAGACTCTTATTCGAACTGGTTTGAGATCAACTTGCTACCTAACCTAATGTCCAGTACTGTTATTACTAAGATGAAACATCATTTCTCAGTCCATGGTAGTCCACACAGTTACTTCTGAAAATGGTTCTCACTTTACCAGTCAATTGTTTCAGAGATTTGATAAATTGTGGGACTTTATCCATCTTGCTAGCAGTCCTGAATATCTTCAGTCAAACGGCCTTGCTGAACATGCAGTACAGAGTGCAAACCAATTACTGGAGAGGTCAAAGTGTGACAATACTGATATCTTCTTGAATTTACTCAGTCTCAGAAATATACCCAGTAACAACCTACTGGGCTCACCTGCTCAGAGACTTCTATCTAGGCAAACCAGAACAACCTTGCTTATCAGTTCTAGTTTGTTAGTGCCTGATGCTAAAAACAACAGAGCAATCAAAGCGCAACTTTTTAAGAAGCGTTCTTCTCAGACATTCAGCTATGATAAAACAAGCAGATTTCTTCATCCATTAAAAGAATTAGAGACAGTGGGAATGCAAATGGTGAAAGGCTTTGATCGAATTGGTCAAGTGAGAGGTATATGTACCAAGCCGAGATCCTACTTAGTGGAATCTGAGAGTACAGAGCACAGTAGAAACCACAGACACCTTCTTCCTCTATCAGAAATTATATCACAGCATCACACCTGTGATACAGACTCTAGATCTCAAAGCAACCCAGACAATGTTTGTACCAAAGAACATGCTGCAGTATCCATCCCCATTCCTGATGATGCTGTAGGTTGTCCCCAAAGTTGAACATTTCTTGGAGACAGTCCCCGTTGCTAGATACAATTTTGACTTTTATTTTACATGGTCAGGATGTATTTCTAGACCTAGTGTAAAATACATAGCAACTTGAACATAAATGCTTTATATGTATCTGAGTTTGTATAATTGCATGTCAAAGAATTAGTTTTGTATAATTGCATGTCAAAAGATCATTTCTGTAAATTGGATGGCATTCAATACTGTCATTTTGTATATGGACTATTTCTCAGAGAGGGAGAATGTAGATCAGAGCATGTGTATGTACCTTTAAGAAGCATTTCCAGATGTAACATGTACATATAAATACTGAGCATGTGCAGGCAGCAGTGCCATTTTTAGAGAACAGCCAGTGTGTTAACATGTGTGAGTGTGGTAGTCAGTCTGTTTATAAGTTTATTTAAATTTAAGTTGCAAAGCCTCATTCCTGATGTGTTTGTGTGCAATAAAGCTGCTTGACCTGAACCCACTAATGTTCATCTGTTTTATCCTAACCAGACGAGTGACACCTTTGTACTCCCATTTTGTTGGGCTATGTCCAGATTTCTTGCACTAAGAGGTTGAGAGGTATGATGATTACTCCTGTTCCCTTGAAACATCTGGATCTTCTAGACTAGAGAACCATTGATCTACCTCTAACCTCACTTTCACTGGTGAGGTTATTGATAAAGTGGTGTATTTGCACAAGTGCTCTTTTTTTATCATCTCATAACCCTTTCATCTATAGTCATTGGAATTTAAATCTGAAGACAGCTACTGAGATGCTGTGTATGCAAACTTGTCAAATGCTTAAAGGTAGCAGAACATGTTCTGAAGAATACATTAAGACAAAATACACAGGTCAAACTAAATTAACTACAGAGCAAACATTTTCAGCAGAATACCAATAAGCAACATCCAAGGATAGCTTCAGAATGCAATATAACCAATGGCCTTAACGTTTACTTCCCGCCATGCTCATCACCACCCTTAATGCAATTGGAAAACTATTTTATAAAGCAAGTTAAAAATGCTGTTTTGTATTCACTACAAAAATATTAAGGTTATTTCTGTTTTAAATGAAGCAGGGTAATGCATTTTCAATGTATAATTATGTCCTTAAGGAAGTGATATTAGGCAGAACCAGACGGCCAGATAATTGAAGTTTGAGCCATGACACTACATTGACAGTCCAATTTTGCCCCATACCTCCTACCATATAAGATAAAATATGCCATGCCTAACAAGAGTAGCCTAATCAACAAAAGTAAAATCAAATAATCATTTAAATAAATTAATATGTGCTACTATACTTTGGTCCTCAACATATTATGCAGTCTGGCTGGCTATACATTCCCTTCTCCATTAGCAAATCTTTCCCTTATCCATTAGAAAATATGTCAGTTATCTGTATTTTTAAAAATCAGTGTCACCATACCTCTCAGCTGTCACTGTTTTTAGAGACATCTGTGATTTTGACTCTAATTTTAGCATTGTCCCTCTTAATCTTTCCTAAAACTGGTGACTTTTAAGAAAAAGGTGATAAATTACATATAATAAATAATGACTTCTTTTACTACAGAAAATGTATATTAATTCACATTCTCTTATTATGTTAATGTTCCACATTAATAATCCTACATTTAAAAGGGTCCTTGATTGTCCCTGATTATTTATGGATTTGTCCCCAATTATTTTGAGATTTGTCTCTAATTCTGTGAAACCTATGATTGTTACAAACAAGAAAAACTAAACAAATGATACTTCATTTTCATTCTAAACAACAGTAGGCAAAACTAACAACCCACCTCCTTAAAATTACTACAAAATGCATTGCTAGGTTGCTATTTCTTTAAATAACACTTCATAAATAAACATAAACTTTACAGCCTTTTTTGATAATCCAGGCCTGTGCACAAAGTGTTGCTACACTGCAATCCTTTTCTCTGACTGCTTGAAACTTGGGTTACCATTGCTATGAACAATATTATAAAATGATTCCATATCATCATATCAATCAGTATGCCTCCAACTTCAAACTTCGCAGTTTATGAATATAGTTATGGAAGGGGACAGCAAGTCATAAAAAAGTACAAAAGCTGATGCAGTAGGACCTGTTTAAATTAATTCAACCCATGTCTCAGTAAAATGTTTATTTTTTGATAAACTACATTGCTATCACAGTGTACAGAATATCCAAATGTAAGCACCAAACACAATTTTAAAATGTATTGCGTACTGCTATCATAGAAATAATCATTCACTTGTCTGACTTGGATGTAACGCTGCTCAGAAGCAGTAACCAAAACTAATACAAATTGAATCTGTGTGTGCTTTTTTTGTCTGCTATACCTTTATCAGCACTTCAGAAATAGGTAAAAGGAATCTCAGGATGCCTGCATGATACATAAACATGGCTGTAAGGTTAAGTTAACACAGCAGGATCCATTTGTAATACATTTAGATGTCATTTCTGAGGAAAGCTATATGCAAGTCTGCTAAATGATTGTATTTGCAATATTTGCTAAATATTGCACATAGAAAAACAATAAAATTAAGTAATAAAGCAAACAAAAGTATGAGTAATGTAAGTTAAGTAGCTATAGACAGTTCTGAATAAAAGCAAGTAGCTAAGGTATAGCTGGATATTCTAGAACCATTCCCCAGATTTGGAGCTCATTGAACTTGAAGAGCAAACCAAACAATTTAAAAAAAGCTCTCATCTCTCTTTTCTCTTTTTAAACTGTAGCAAATTACTTTTTACATTTATAGCAAACAATAGCTACAGTGTATGCCTGCCAGAAGCACTTCAGTTCTGACCACAGTCAATTGCAATAACCACATTCCAGTGCCAGTAATACGCTGAAGCCTGATCAGCTTCTGCTGATCATACCTCCTAATACTTTGTGACTGAAGAGTCTGCACCCTTCACCCCACCATATCTCCACCTCTGATGAGTTTATTGATTATGAATGATGAAACTCACATTTCTTTTAAATCATGTTTAAAAATAATGTTGGGTCATTCTCCACAAAACTAAAGCTAACAAAATAAAGTAAGTATTTAAAAAAATAAATTTGGAAGATTAACTTGATGAAATTTTGCTATAACTGGTGTTTTGTGCATACTACAGTGTATTTTGGTCATACTTTGCAGTCCATGCATTTCGCTGAAACATTCAAGAGCTGCCTGCAGGTAACACAGATTATAGGGTGTACTATACTACTGAAGTGAGACAGCACTTAAAAAAGGCGTGCAGGGTTAAATAGAAATGCACTAAGGTAATGTATAGCAGCAATGACCCACTACCAGGCTGTGGATAATGCTGTGATTTAGTAACTGTGAAAAGCAGATTTACTTCTTTCATTTCTGGTCAAGCATAAACCTCATAACTGAGTAAAGTACTGCGTAACTCACACTATTCTGATGATTATTGCTATGTTATACAAAACCATATAAGTTATAAACTAAAACTATAATTTTTTGATCAGTTAAAGAAATTTGTTTTTCAAAAACCTATTTTTGTGTAACTGATGTTACTAGTTTCAGCAGTGCAATCTAGAGGATGTAATAAAATGTCATGCTTATAAGTACCCTTCAGTATGAAGACCATGTGTGACATTCCTTCTTTGGGCCAGTGATCAAGGACCCTAAATCTTTACCACTGACACTGGTGGGAAATGTTCACTGTCAGAAAAATAAACACACAGTATTTTCAGATGCAGCTCTTTGCACCAAGTACAATTTCCCGTAAGAGCACACATGAAATGCAAACTCCAGTCCTGAGGCTGGACTTTCTCTCCAGGCCCCAAATAAGACTCTCCACTGACCACTGTAGAGTTGAGTCCTTAGCTGGGTGTTCTAAGCCAAGTCCTAAATCACCCTCTCTATGAAATCAGTACTCTCAGTGTCCTTGTTCAAAGTATCTTTCACACATACTTTCTTTGAGATTTGATTTGAACACACACACACACATAAACACACACACATACACACACACACACACACACACACACATACACACACACACACATACACACACCACCTGGGAAAGGCTGGCGCAGCTTACCTGCTCTTCCACCTCCCCTCAGGCTATAAGGTAGATCTGCTGCTACCAGAACACCAGAAGCCAGATACTTTAAGCCTCTTACCAGGGTACCTAATTACACTTATTAAAATTAACACATATACAAATGGTAGTGTTTAACCAAGCAGCAAGACTTTCAGGAATGTGGAGCTATAGTGCCACTAAATGAATGCAACTATTCTCAAAGGTTAAATATTTTCAAAAAGACCAGCCACAAAGAAAGGTTTATATATATTTAACAATAAATAATAAAAAAAAAAACATGAAAATACTGAATATCTGTCTACAATAAACACCAGAGTTTCAATCACAGGAAATACTAAACAAAAAACACAGATAAAAAGACTCATACAGATATAGAAACAACTACACTTCACTAATCTCACTATATTTTTCTAACTGACTGAAGAATCAATGTTCCCAAGTTACTTAATAAAACAAGGCAAGATGAATGCGGATGAGTGTCTTGTCAGATCCAAAAACAGAGTGCACACCTCACATCTCTCACTAGTATTCAAATACAATTTCAGTGCTGGCTACAGAATGACATCACTTCAGGTCTCCGACTCTATGGTTCCCACACTACCCTCTCACTAGAAACTAAGCCAGGATCTGGCACTGATGTGTCACAATACACACATAGAACTTTAGCTAAGGTTTATTATAGCATCTGGAAACAATTCCACCACTCTCATCCTTCCTGTAGAAACCAACAAGCCATTCTCTGGCACCCCAGGGTAGCAATTAGTTCACCACTAAGGATGATAGAGCAGGATCTCGGCCCAGGCTTTTCACAGACATTGTGTCTCTGGTTCCATTCAGACCTTTGAGATAAAATCTTTATGGCCTAAACCAAGTCATTTAATTTCAGGCTATTTTTCTTAATGTTAGCTGGGCCTAAGAGGACCTTTCCAGTATCCTCTGTTAAAATAGAAATGTTATCAATTACAAAAATACAGTCTGACATCATGTATATTTCTTTTCTGTCCAGCAGGACCCACCATTGATACATTTTAGCACAAACGTCTGTACAAATCAATTTGATGTTCAAATGACAAATAATTATTTACAAAACTCCAGCTACCTATGCTGGCATATGTTACACATGCACTGCCCTACTCTCCCTGGCACTACCTCACATCATCACACCATGTTTGAATGCATTTTGCAATGTTGCCTGTAACCTACAGGACTGATTTACAGAAAAAAAAATTTTTGGTGGGGGTATACTCCAGTGTTGCCTTGTTGGAATGCTGAAGTTCCATCTCTGGTAGGTTAACTCTAGAAGGTTCATAGGTTCACAGAAAAGTAATAGGCATTTAGTCTACTGACTACTACAAGGGAAGCCAATAAATTATGTTCAGAAGTTCCTTCCATGTACTTTTAATATCAACATCTCACTGATCGATAAGGGAATAATGTGCAATGTTTGGAAGCAATAGCTTACAAGAGGCATCATGTGAGTATACAAATATGCAGACATCTTTACTTTAGCCCAATTCTGCGTGGAAAGCATTTACATGATTGCATTGGTTACATGCACCAAAACTAATAATAATTAGGAACAAAATGGTCATCTAAGACTTCACAACTTTACTAAATGCTTCATTTACAAGAAAGACATTACTTCAACTTCTGCTAAATTGGCTGTATGTATGCATTTGCTCATTGTCACCTCTATCTTGCTGAATGACATAGGAATAACCCATGGCTGGGTATGGGTAATGCTGGGTTCACCCACTGTTGATGTAGTTTGGTCATGAGGGTGAAGCCCAAGTGACCAAACAAAGCCAACCATGGGTAAATCCAGCATTACCTACACCCAGCCATGGGTTATTGCTATTATACAATGACATTATTTAAGAAAAAAATTACTTGCTTACTTACAATATCTTTGTATATTGGTTCTGTGGTGTTCTTCCACTTTCTTTGGATATCCTGCTGCTTTTTTGAGGTCCTACACATGTGTATGGGACTTACTTTCCCAAGCTTATGCAGTACATCACTGCTTTGGAAAGTAAGCAACAGAGAGAGGAAGATCTCTCTTGCGTCTTTATTTATTTATTTTAATTTTTTTTAAGAAAAAAAAATTGAAATCCGGACAGTTCTGAGGAATGAGAGAGACAGGGCAGAAATAACAAGGGAAATCAGGTACATTTCTTTAGTTTTGCATAACATACCTGATTTTCCTTGTATTTCTGCACTGTATCTCTCATCCCTCTAAACTATCTGGATTTCAGATTTTGTATTTCTCAACCTGACCCATAGCATATAGTAATAGAAGAAAGTCTGGGCAATCGGACTTTTTTCTATTGGTATATGCTGGATTTTACAACGGGCACACTGTTTGGGCTGACCAATCAGTATGCACATTTTTCGATATTAATGGCCAGTCATTGAGTAATTTAATTAAATATAACATCTCAGAACTTAAACTTTCTGACTGTTATTTGGTAAGCAGTCATGTACCCAGGCTGGATTAAAAAAATGCTATTGCATTAAATCAAATTTGTGTATCTTTTCAGGTGAGCAGTTGTATCTTGTAACTACAAGTGTATGCATCAGAAGTTCATAGTAAGATAACAATGTTAAAAAAATGTTACAAGTAAATTATACCAGATGTGCCTTGCTTTTCAAGATCTTTTATGACTATACAGTGTAGTGACATCACTGGCCATATCTGATGTCAGAGTCTAATAATCATTCATGACTTACCTAATGCTATCTGATGTCAGAGTCTAATAATCACTCGTGACTTACCTAATGCTATCTGATGTCAGAGTCTAATAATCACTCGTGACTTACCTAATGCTATGTGATGTCAGTCTAATAATCACTTGTGACTTACCCAATGCTATCTGATGTCAGAGTCTAATAATCACTCATGACTTACCTAATGCTATCTGATGTCAGAGTCTAATAATCATTCATGACATACCTAATGCTATCTGATGTCAGAGTCTAATAATCACTCGTGACTTACCTAATGCTATCTGACTTACCTAAAGCTAAAACTAAAGCACCAAGATTCCTGATGGTATCCCTAGCCTATTTTTAACAAATGTTATGTGGGAGATAGAATATGTTTTAGGTTATCTTTTTCAAACTTTTTTTAGATATGGGTTTGTTCTTTTACAGTTGGAAATAGTGGATGGTAGATAAATCTTGTTTATCAAACTACAAAATCTCACATGTCATACAGGGAAAGGATTTCAAGGAGAATTAGTAATTATTTGTCTGTTTATAGTCATCCTGTACAAGGTTTAAATCAGTGTGGGATTACAAAGGGAAATCTCTTCAGTCTACCACCCTAGGTTGAGAATGTAGTCGACTCTCTTGGTGCAATTTCCATATGCAAATGGTTATTGTCTATTTAGCAAAAGCAGCAGATTTGGTAAAAAGTGCAATAACTTTTGAAGCTATAAATTTGACACTAATAAATGTGATGGAGTAACTGGTAGAATGTCTGCTAATGCAGAGAGAAAGTCATTGGTTAATAATCAACACTCTAGACAATGCAAAGCTGCAACAACCATGGTACAGTGCTGGGTAATATTATTTAATTACAAGCTTCCAAAAAATAATGAAATTCATGTAGTGAAATTTGTAGTTTATTATAAAGCCTCAAATATGCTTAATTTACAACCTTACTTAAGTCACTTATCTATTTGGGCTGAAAAAATGTTTATTAATTTCAGTATCTGAAGCGTGCAGTACTTCTCTTTTGTTATGACAGTACGTTTTACTTAGAGAAATTAAACAATTCAATACTGAAAGTGAAATGGAAACTGAATGCAAGAACATTTGCATTATTGTGAATGCATCATTTTCTGTTCAGAAGAATGTACTTCCCATGGCCAAACATGCTGTTACATTTAAGCATTTATCTTACCTTCTACCCATATATAGATGTTTACTAAGACTAATTAGTGACTATAATTCTTCATTTTGTGCTTGCTGGTATTAACAGCTTAATAGATTGGCAAATGAATATTTCTAAATAGATTTAATGAATAAAGTACATTCATTAAATTAGCAGGTCAAAGGAAATGCATCTGTATTCAATTACATATAGACTGTTGAAATGTTATTTAATTACAACGTATGACATTTCTCACTGGAATCAAATCTCTATATATATTTGAAATATACAAAAAATAGCATAATATGAACTCCAGGAATGTAGGTGTATTTATGGCATGCATAGCAACTATTTGGAATTTAAAATGGTTATTTTTAATCAAAACCTGACTAGATTATACAGTAAGCTGCCATTGCACGTCAGTATAGTGCCAATTTTTTAATCTGTTAAACAAATTTAGATATATTTTTTGAGACAAAGGGAGTTTGGGAACAGACTTCATTGTCCTGGCCTCCCCTGTTATCTCAGATAAATAATAGGCAGGTAAACTGACGGTAGGGAATGAGTTATCAGAGTCCTGAAGGAGCAAAACTAAGGTGGCAAAAGGGAGAATCCTAACTTGAGAGAATACAATCACAGATATGATGTAGTTAAGCCTCTTTCTCAAAGGACCAGGTCAAGTGAGCGGACTGCAGTTCCAGACCAACTCATTTCATTAGTGATTAGAAGATAACTAGGTTAAAGGAAAACAACACTCATCAAAACATGGCAATAATTTACTAACTCAAGTACTGGATCACGCAAGCTGTTAAAATTCATAGTTTCTTTTAAGATCCTTCCAAAGATTATTTGTGGATTCTGTTGTGTTCAACAACCAGTCTTTATTTCATGTGTGAGATGAGTGCTTTCACCCTGTCCACTGGCTTCATCAGATTTAATTTCTAAGCAGGCTAAGCTTATATTAAAACATAACTGATGTGGTAAACATAGCTTGCAGGAGTTCTGAAATTGGTCATTGTATGAACGATATAATAAACCTTCCACGGTAGTGCAGCAGTAGTGTTGTTGCCTCACAGCAAGAGGTTCTCCCATTCACTTCTCGGCTGGAATGCAGGGAGTGCCTTCTGTGTGGAGTCTGCATGTCCTCCCCGTGGTTGGATGGGCATTTGAAAGACATGCGTAAATGGGCGCACCTTTGTTGAAGGTTGAACGTCGAGCTGGCACCTCGGCATTCGTAAAAATCTACTGCCAATCATTAGCGGACCGGAGTTCCACTTTGGCGACCCCTAACTGGGAAAAGCCAAAAGACAACAACAACAACAACATGAACGATATAATAACCAGCTGATTGGTGCATGCACTAGTGCCCAGTTTGAATAACTGTGGTCTTTGCATGATGGAAATAGTCTCATTATAAGGCATGGAAACGGGCAGCCTCAGTGGTGCAGCAGTTAGCGTTGCCACCTCACAGCAAGAGGTTCTCTGGTTCAATTCTCAGCTGGGGTGCCTTCTCTGCGGAGTCTGCATGTCCTCCCTGTGGTCGAGTGGGTTTCCTGTGGGTGCTCTGGTTTCCTCCAACATCCCAAAGACATGCTGTAGGTGGATTGGACACTCTAAATTGGCCCCAGGAGTGAGTGTGTGCATATGCCTTCTGTGGAAGGTTGGGCACCTGGCTGGCAACTCGACACCGTATAACTCCACTGCCAATCATGAGCGGACAGGTGATCCACTGTGGCGACCCCTAACCGGGAAAAAAACAAAAGAAGAAGAAGATAAGGCATGGAAACAACTCTGTGTAACTAAATGTGGTAGGTTAAAAATAAGTATGAGAAGTGAGGAAAGGAAAATGGCACCACGCATGGTATGCAGGAGGTCTTGGATTCAAAGTCCGAAATGACAGCTAATATTATCTATTAATTTCTATGATTCGAATAGCGCCTATGCAGGTGACTTTCTGTGAGTGAGTGAGAGTGTGTGTGTGCGCGTGTGTGTGTGTGTGTGTGTGTGTGTGTGTGTGTGTGTGTGTGTGTGTGTGTGTGTGTGTGTGTGTGTGTGTGTGTGTGTGTGTGTGTGTGTGTGTGTGTGTGTGTGTGTGTGTGTGTGTGTGTGTGTGCGTGTGCATGTGTGTGTGTGTGTGTTATCACAACCATGAGTCTCTACTGCTGAATTGTAATTTGGCCATCTGTCCCCAACCAAATGTCCATGCATGGAAATGTCTTGCAATTTCTAAGCCCAAATCCGCATAAAACTTATTGTCCACATCATCAGATTAATTCACAATATATATGTTTAAAAATCATCCCACATAGCTCTGTAAAATATTATATTCTGCAAATAAAAATAATGCCATATCTCTGCAATTTATTACTAGCTCATATGACCTTACAATAATTTGAATCAGCTTTAAATGATGTACTTCATTTCTTAAATATGATACTATTCAGTCTACAAAACTGATTCATCATGGCTAAATTCCACCAGACATGACCGAATATCTTAAAAAGGCGCATTCAAACATAAAATATTGTTTATATAAATTAGATCTGTGGCCCATACAGAAATCCATCGTCCCCACCATCTGGAAAAAATTCTATGTTCTGCCACTTCTTAAAGGAGGGAACGCCACTGACCCCTCTACTTTCAGACCTATTGCTATTCTATCCCCCCATCTAAAATTCTCAAAAAGTGTATAAACTAACAGCTAGTTACATAACTCACTCAAGAGAACCTCTTCACCCCCACTCAACACAGTTTCAGACCACATCATAGCATTACCATTGCACTTTTATCCTTTAATCATTCTATCAATTCCCTGGACAATAACAAGCTTGTCTCTTGCCTATTCCTCGACCACTCTAAAGCCTTTGACACTGTATTCCACAACCTCCTTTTCTCCAAACTAGCTCATCTTAACCTCTGCAACTCTACTCTCAGCTGGTTCTCTAGTTACTTATCTTACCGTCTACAATCTGTCAAATGGCTCTCTGATACCTCCCTTTTCCTCTCGGTTCACAACGGGGTTCCCCAAGGCTCCATCATGGGGCACCTTCTATTTAATATCTTTACCAACAACCTTTCTCAGTCCTGCCCTTACTCCACACTCATACAATAGCACCTTAAAACCACATTCTCTGTCTCCTCTCTCAGCAACACTTCTATCTAAGTCGAATCCCACACTAAACTCTTTGGAGTGTACACAAATGATGAACTCAAATTCGACATCCATATCAACAGCTGCATTAAAAATACACACCAAAACTTGACATTCTGTGGACAGGTTTAGGAAGGAAAAGAAGGCGGTTAGTTTTGTTAGGGTTAAGGAGCAGTTGATTGGAAGTGAGCCATTTTTCAACTGAGTGCAGAGATTCTTCAGTGATGGTTAGTAGGTGAGGTAAATTATTAGATGTAGAGATGATAGTTGAGTTGTCAGCATATAGGAACAAAAAATTCTTAACTCCTGAATCTAAATTGTCCTTAGCTCAAGCTTACCTTCTCCCCACCTTACTATACGCCTCACCTATCTTTACTCACCTCCAAAAGAATCTTTGCAACAAACTTGAACTCACTTATAATAAAATAGCCAGATTCACCAGTAATTTCCCCTATAGGTCTCACCACTGTCTTTCCTTAAAAAACTACACTGGCTGGAAATTTCAGCATCAACTCCTCCTCCCACAGCTCCACCTGGCCCACTCACTCATTCACGAACCCCTTGCCTGCCTATCTCTGGCAAACCTTATCTCCCCCTATTTTCCTAATCATTACAGAGCTCTAACCAACTCTTGCTACATACCTCACAACCCAACAAATCCATTGGCAAAATACTATACAGTCACTCAGTCTGGGACAAACTCCCACTCCACATACGCTCTCTTAGAAACCGAACCAGTTTCAAAACAGCATTAAAGGAATTCCTGCTAAACTCCTAGATCTGCTCCTGTAATGCCCCCTACGATTTTCTCCATCTCCATCTTCTCCCTCATCTCCCTATCTTCCCCTATCATCCCCTCAACTTAATTCCTTTTCCTTTAGTCTGTCTACCATCTGCTCATCCTATTAACTTAACCTATTTACTGTCCCCGGTAATTTTCTCTCCTGTTCTCCTATCACTCCTACACATCCTGTCCCTCACCCCGTCCTTCAGCTTTACAGTGACTGAATTTCTTAAGCTGGCCTCCTAGCTCCTTCACTTCTACTAATGAAGTACCTACACATGTGTGTATTTTGTTATTTTGCTGTTACTATATTGTATAATAACAAATTTCTGAACTATGATTTATTCCTGGTATCTCTAGTTGCATGGTACAAATATTATTTGATGTACTATTTGACTTTTACTATGTATAATGACAAATCTTTCATTTGCCACATGTCTTATTTTATTTTTTCACTGTATAGCTAATTTTATGTAACCTGGAGCTTTTCTCCTTGGGTCTCAACTGAAAAAGGTCCCCTGGCCCAGCCAGACTAACCCAGTTAACAAATGTTAAATCAATAAATATTAATAAATACAATCTAGCTGTTCACACTTAGTCAGAATATATAATTCTTTGATGTTACTCCATATCAAGCAACAATTAACAATAACAAAATGTAGAAAAAGTAATAAAAATCTAATCCACAAGGTACATTGTTCTGAACTTGTGGATTTTTCAGAATTCAGGTAGAGGTTAACCACTATGAGAATATAATGGTCATGATGTCTGATGTCAGAAAACAAATATTAATAGTGAAACAAAGCAGTTTAAAAATAAATCATGACTACAACATTTTTTCACAACAATAAATATGGCAACCCAAAACAATAACAAAACATATTTACTCTGGCAAAATCAGTATTGCAAATTAATTTAAATTATTGATAACATTTTTAAGATAGCTGAGCAAGTAACTGAAACAGATAATCCAGCGCAGTTGATGTGTACAAGTATAGATAGATCGCTAGATTAGATAGATAGATAGATAGATAGATAGATAGATAGATAGATAGATAGATAGGTAGATAGATTGATAGAGAGAGATACAAGATATTTAATATATGATAAAGTTAAAGACATGAGCAAAATGTTAATGATGTTTATGAAATGATTAGCTGACTACTTGAGATATTTTTGCAAACTGTGTCAATAATTAATAATACAACATGTGGTAAAACAGACAACAAGGATCTGTGCTCAGTGCAGGCGAGTTCATCATGAAAACCCCAAAGAGTTTGATACCTATTCATTTAATTCTGGATTCACCACAAATTTAGATTTGATAATTCCCATAACAGGTAAATATATTTACAATGAAGAAAAAGACACACAGTACGCTGAGTAAGGTATCCCTTAATAAAAACAATATCCAGAAAAAGCAACAAAAAGGGAATACACCAAAGCTGAAAACAACGAAACAACTCCAGTCTTCACTTCAAGAGTTTTAATAGAGTAAAATAAATGCAGGATCCAAGTGAGCGCTTTCACGTTCAATAAACGTTTCATCAGATTTCAACAACAGCATAGCACTATATTGCAATTTAAATAGTAACAACAATTAACATTCTTAAAAATCATTTAATTATAGTATCCAATTAAAATTTAAAATCTAAAACTTTGGAATTTAAAAATATATTACTATGTTTAAACAATAAAATGAAACATGACAATAACTCAATTCTTATATCCCAAATAAGATGACTCATATATCATTCATAATAATATAAGCGACAATATAATTATCATGCTACAAAAAGGATATATACACATTTATATTTGGATGAATTTAGTGTTTATAAGGTCTCGCTGCCAAAAAAGGTTTTAGTGAGACCTTCTCATTCAAGCCATATGCTTTGTGTGCTTGTAACCTCAAAATCCATCTACATTCTATCTCTTCAGTGTGATTGTTTATATTACCAAGAAGGCAAGTTGAACAAGACACAAAACAAAAACACTTATAAAGAAATTTTATTAGCCAGATTACAAAAAACTTCTCATTAAAAAATAAAAATTCATAGCTAATAAAATAGTATCATATATTTTTTGTAGCAGTTTCAACTTGCCTTCCTGGACGTGTTTATTTTACTGGTTGGACTCCTTTTTTGTTTATTGTTTATATTACCAAGCCTATTTGTTTTTTTCACCATTTCCAAAACTCTAAATGTGAAAGTGTGTGTCAGCCCGTTTTCAATTACATGTTGTGCCAGAGCATTGCTTGTATTCTCTTTATTTATGGCATGCAAATGTTCCCTAATGCGTTCACGTAGCGTCCTATTCGTTTTTCCCACATAAAAAAATTTACATAACTGACACTGTGCTAAATAAACTAAATCCCTAGATTTGCAATCAGCATAAAACTTAAAAATATATTCACGTCCAGTCACTGGATGTATAAATTTATCATAATTTGTTTTATAAATACACTGATTACAAGTTCGACATGTGTGTGTTCCTGATCTCTGAGAAGAAATGGTTCCTCCATTATTACTTTCATAACATAAAAGTCTTTAGACTTCATATATAGGTTATATGGGTCTTGGGTCTTTTCCAATTCCTTTTTTTTTTCATCAATAATAGTCAGTCTCCAGTTTTTATCAATAACTTCTTTGATCTGCGTATTTCTATTGGTAAAGGGAATAATCTATTACACTGCAACAGCATGCATCCCGGACACATTTATCCCAATACATTGAAAAGTCAGGCATATAGGGCGTCTAGGTTGACCACTCAGGAGGATGAATATGAACAACAGCAAAATGTTCTAACTCAGATTTTTCTTGACAGGGGATATAATAACATAGAGATTAAGGATACCCTAGCTTATTGTAACAAACATAGAATTAATAAGGGTAAACCGTTTTTTCACAGGCGGCCGTTACTACATCTGACAAAGATTGTTCCAGGATACAGAACAAGAATAGGTTGGTTATTCCCTTTACCAATAGAAATACGCAGATCAAAGAAGTTATTGATAAAAACTGGAGACTCTTGACTATTGATGAGAAAATAAAGGAATTGGTTGATGAAAGACCCAATATAACCTATAGGAATATGAAGTCACTAAAAAGACTTTTATGTTATGAAAGTAATAATGGAGGAACCATTTCTTCTCAGAGATCAGGAACACACGCATGTAGAACTTGTAATCAGTGTATTTATATAACAAATGATGATAAATTTATACATCCAGTGACTGGACGTGAATATATTTTTAAGTTTTATGCTGATTGCAAATCTAGGGATTTAGTTTATTTAGCACAGTGTCAGTTATGTAAATTTTTTTATGTGGGAAAAACGAATAGGACGCTACGTGAACGCATTAGGGAACATTTGTATGCCATAAATAAAGAGAATACAAGCAATGCTCTGGCACAACATGTAATTGAAAACGGGCTGACACACACTTTCACATTTAGAGTTTTGGAAATGGTGAAAAAAACAAATAGGCTTGGTAATATAAAAAATCACACTGAAGAGATAGAATGTAGATGGATTTTGAGGTTACAAGCACACAAAGCATATGGCTTGAATGAGAAGGTCTCACTAAAACCTTTTTTGGCAGCGAGACCTTATAAACACTAAATTCATCCAAATATAAATGTGTATATATCCTTTTTGTAGCATGATAATTATATTGTTGCTTATATTATTATGAATGACATATGAGTCATCTTATTTGGGATATAAAAATTGAGTTATTGTCATATTTCATTTTATTGTTTAAACATAGTAATATATTTTTAAATTCCAAAGTTTTAGATTTTAAATTTTAATTGGATACTATAATTGAATGATTTTTAAGAATGTTAATTGTTGTTACTATTTAAATTGCAATATAGTGCTATGCTGTTGTTGAAGTTTGATGAAATGTTTATTGAACGTGAAAGAGCCCACTTGGATCCTGCATTTATTTTACTCTATTAAAACTCTTGAAGTGAAGATTGGAGTTGTTTCATTGTTTTCAGCTTTGGTGTATTCCCGTTTTGTTGCTTTTTCTAAATATATTTACAGTTCAAAAGATATACTCCTTTCATGATAAAAATGAGAGTATGAGTTGGTTGGGAGGGTGACCTAATGGTTAAGGTGTTTGCCTTAGAAACACAAGGTGCAAGGTTTGAGCCTCACAAGCAATAATTGGCTAGGCTTAAAATGGCTCACAAAGGCAGTTAGCCTAGTACTAACCTATGAACCTATGAACTTCATATCACCTCCCTGAGCTTCCCATGTGGCACTGCTAACACTACATAATGGGAAGAGGAACATCAGATTGGTAGGTGTTGAGTGAATACTGCTTTCAGTCATATACACATTGTAAAGAAGCTTAACAGACACAACTGATTTGAGATAAAAATGTTATAATTTTTGCCACTCTTAGCTGGCTCTGTGGCATATACAGGTATTTTCATTTGCTATAATTTATGGGTGATTGAAATGAACCACAAGAGCTCTTTTACTGATCAAAATCTACTTAGAGCATATTTCAAAGAGATACATTTACCATAGTGAAAAATAATGAGTTAACAGCATTAGTTAACAGCATTAGATCAGCATAAAAGGTATACAACATCAGTATTATTAAGCAGTAAAAATATGCTCAGACTAGATGCCACTGTGACATCTCAGCCAATTGTAGACCTCACTGTAAACAAATCTTTGACAGGGTGCTAAACCTAATAAGATCTGAGCAATAACATTTGCTTCTTGCATAAGGTGGATTTTAAACTAATAAATAAAGGTAGGAAAATTGGTTATCTATGCAAGTTAATATGATAGTATTCCAGCTCAATATGTCTGATACAGTAAAGGCATTAATTGCAAAAGAAGCAAACATATGGCATTTTGAAAGATGTGACATTTAATGCTGACGGTATTAGATTAGCTGTTATGTTATACCAGTGATTAGTAGTTCAGGAATCATTATGTTCTAGTTGAATGATTTTAAAAATTACAGCACTAATTTGGAAAGATAATTGTAGTTTGAGAAGTATCCAGCATGACTTACAAATTATCAGGCAATAATGATTTTTTTTTGGTGCCCCAGTGATAAATCTGCAGATCTTAATTTGCATGGTTTGAAGTTTCTGTAAGCTGCGGTCTGCACTGGCACTAAAAACAGACAAATTGTATTTCAGAGTTTGGATCAATGCACTTTTCTGTACAGTATACTTAATTTCCTGAATAAGTAAGCTGATAACTGCATAGTAGGTCTGAAGCATTCCTCACATTTCATCACCTAGCTTATGGGAAAGGAAAGTAAGGTGGTCTAATCAGACTCTACATTCTGTCCATGAGGGCTATAGATGTTCCATGTTTCTTTGAGCATTCTAATTCTGGACTCCAAAGGAACAGGGTTCTAGTTTTTTCCAGGGCTAATAGTAATTGCAATTGTATGAGTGGAAGTTCCAGATGCCTAGGTGATTATGTTAGCAGTGGATAAGAGCACAGTGTTATTATATATTGTATTATTAGTAACTGCAGCTTCATGTCTCTTGTGTGGCTGACAGTATTAGCTGCTCACAATCCCATAATAGTCAGTTGTGGTTGCTGAATGCCCAGCAGATATTTCAATCTAAAGCTGGTTTGGATTAACCATTTGGTTTGTGTATCATTCCAGTTACTTTATCAGAAGATAAAGCAATGTTTATTTTGAAGGCTGATGGAGAGGTACTATTTTCTTTTGCTTCTTTTGCTGATATGGGGTTTATGAATTGCTGTTAATGAATAAGGTTACAAGAAAAATATGGACTAGACAGTCTCAGACAGCATGAAAACAAAGTCTAGTAAACATAACAAATGCTGATAGTGTGATGTCAGGTAATGTCGGATCATGAAGACTTGTGACAAAATATTACAATTTCAATAGTATGGCAGTTAAATCCTTGTTGCAGTCATAGATAGGAGCAAGATAATCATAGAAAAGTGAAATATGAGGTGCGCAAGCTGAGTGGTGGGAAGCAGAGGTGAACAGAAACATGGTTCACTTTGCAGAAAATGTTAAATCAGTAACACAGAGATAAAAGCAAATAAATAATAACAGTACTCAACATCAATGTAACAGTGTTAATGGAAGTCAAGATAGTATGTAGCATAAATGAACACAATCATAAATAGATGTGATAAAATAATTTGGTCAATAAAATAAGTAGCAAAATAGTTAAGAAGAGTAGCTGTACACTATCATAACATTATACAGAATAACATTTTCTTGAAAAAAAATATACAAAAAAGTATTTGCAGTATGCAAAATCGTTGGGCGTGAGATGCGAAGAAGAGCAAAGCATGAGACAAATGAGGGGAAAATGGGAAAGGAGAGAGATAGACAATACAAAGTAATACTATACAATTAAAATAAACATATGCAGGGAACAAGGGGGACATGTGCAGCTATTTCCTACCCAGAGTCAGGAGATCCATCAGTACTGCAGAGTTAGGAACCATGTGTGATGTTAAGCCAGGGTACACCCATCTGGTGACTCATCATGTAGGCAGGGGATCTCAATGGCCCATCAATCCGACCTCTTACAATGTGTCTGAGTGAGTTAAGCAGAGACAGCAACTACAGAACATGTAGGATTGGGGGTAATACAAAAGTCCTGCAGTTTACTCCTGTTTAAACATGTCTTACAACAAAATATAAGTCAATAAATAAACATAGTGTTTTATTTTAATGCACAGTAATAGCATCTTCTTCTTCTTCTTTTGGCTTTTCCCAGTTAGGGGTCACCACAGCGGATCACCTGTCCACTCATGACTGGCAATGAAGTTTTACGGTGTCAAGTTGCCAGCCTGGCGCCCAACCTTCCACAGAAGGCACAGACACACACACATACAAACACACTTACACTTAGGGCCAATTTAGAATGTCCAATCCACCTACAGCATGTCTTTGGGATGTGGGAGGAAACCGGAGCACCCAGAGAAAACCCATGCATATATTTAAGATATCCAATCTAAAATAGTCAAGTTCAAGAAGCCAGCACGTGAAGGGAGAGGTGGGAAAATATATGAGGGGTCAGATGAGGGGTCCTACCAAAATTGTCCAAATTGGGCCCCATAGTTGCTAAGGCTGGCCCTGACTGTGAGTGCATTTATTTAAAGTGTATACAAAATTGTTCCTAGTGGAATGGAAGAGCTAATGCCACAGTGAACAGACTCTTTACCTAGAAGAATAAATAATCAGTAAATCAAAGACTTTTATGAGCTCCATGGAGACTGTAATATCAAGTTACCTTGCTTCTTTAGAAAGAAATAGCTTACCATTAATGGACACAGTCAGCCTGTAAATGTTTCATCTCCCAGAACCCTGCCTGTAAATGTTTCATCTCCTACTTACATTATGAAAGTTAGTAGAACTTGTCAGTGATTTGGGATGCATGTCTAGGCTTAAAAATGCACCAGTGATCGTTAACCTTTTACACACATATAAATGTACAAATTGCAATAATAGTGTTTTCCTGAAGTCATAGCACTGAACGGATATCAGGCCTTATGCACCAAGTAGTGAATTTAATTGCATAGCTGCAGCTTCTTACAGGATGTCAGCATGCAGTGGCTTAGAAGAATTTTGCTGGCTGTTTGCTCCAGTCTTTGCAATGGCTATTATATTTGCAAACTTCAAAAAGAATATGCCTGTGAATGGGAAGTAATAATGATGTGTCTTAATGGAATTAACCTGAACATATTACATACTCACAGAAATTCAGGATAGAAACCATCTGACCCAGCATGATAAAGCTTGAACATCATTGAAGGCAATACTTTACTTTGGACAGTATTACCTTGGTGAAATGGAAATCAGTTAAATAGTCAGATATGATTCCAACTATAAAACTACTTGCCTGATTATCTTGTATCTGGCCACAGATAAATTGCAACCACGTTTACCAAGCCTTTAATATCCCCAGTCCTGGTTAAGTCAAAACACAAGTTAGTAGCTTTCTACTTTTCCATCAACAGTAAATAATTCTGCATTCAGGGACTTTAAGCATACATACTTGTTTAAATTGTACTACGAACTGCATGAGTTTACTTCAACTGCTACTTTTCATCTGAACTTTACTCCCACATAAAAAAGTATCAGCCCCACTAAAAACAAATATAACATGAAATTGAAAAATTAACCACATTAGAGGTCCACCACTATTAATAAGCTGCATAAGAAAATAGAAAAAAAATAATAAAATCCCATCACAAATCTACTCACATTAAAAACTTAATCAAAAAGATCAACAAAGAATTAAAAATAACCCACAGAAAGACCAAGGCTGAACAGGAACTCTAACTGGCACCAAAGATAATTACACATCCATTTTAGTTACGTTAGGATGAGAAATGACATCTTACAAATTGCAGAACTAATAGAAAACGGCATTATCCACTCTGGCCAAAAAATAGGTAACATACTTGCAGACAGATTTAGTGAAGTTATTGATGTTCCACAAATCCCTAAGTCAAACTCACCTCTTAAAATCACTATGGAACATGTCCTGGCTGTGCATTTGAAATATAAAAACACTACTTCCTCAAGCCCATAAATTTTACCTTGATATCTAGTTAATAGTGCCAGCCATGCCCTCATTGTACCCCTCTTACAGATGTTTAACTTAAGCCTAGACACAGGGTATGCCCCTGAGGTTTGGAAGTCTACCCATCTTACAGATGTTTAACTTAAGCATAGACACAGGTATAATGTATAAGGATATGGAATATACCATATTTGACCTCTTAAATTATGATATTAAATATTTTATATAGCTGGATCTGCAACAGTTAGTTTTTTGTCAAGGGCAGATCATGTCTAATCAGGTAAATAAACTTCTTTAGAAAGGTTACAGAAGCAGTGTACAGGTGCCAATCAGTTCATACAGTACATCTGGATATGACCATGGCCTCTAATACTGTACAACATGCTGTCATTTTACTCAAGCTGAAATAACTAAATATAGACCCTTACTTGGTAAAAGGGATCTCAAACTGGCCAAAGTATCAAACTCGTATACACAAATGCCACTTCAGAAATAAGAAAGTAATCAGTGGAGTACCACAAGACTCGGTGCTGGCACCCCTCCTTCTGGTATATACCACAAACCCTGACCTATGGCTAACACAATTTAATGATGGCTGGTCTCATCATTCATTCTAGATAGAAATGCTCACTTTATTTTGCAAAATAAAGTGAGCTTTTCTATCTAGTCATTTTTTTTGTTTGTTTTGTTGCATTGGTATCACGTCTAGTGGAATAAGTGGTAGTTGATTCGTGTTCTACTTTATCTCATCATTCATTCTCCCACTGATGCAGAAGCACTGCAGCAAGAGCTAGGCCTTTTACAAACCAGTGATTTACACAGAAAGGGATTAAACTAAATGCAAAAAATTGCAGCACTATCACTTTTGGGAAATCCCACTCATCTGCAATTTAGAGCATAGTCGCAGACAGATAATCAGGGCTCCTGGTACCTGGTTTAACAATTTACTTTGTCCTAATTATACCAATTTTAGAGTACAATGGCCCTTTCAGTATGTACCTAGTCAGGTATATCACATAGCTAGATAGGCACCAAAGGTTCCTGATAAAATAAATTATTGGGCTAAAAAACTTTAGCTACTAACATATACTAGATGCCCCATACATCTGTTCATGTATACAGTTCATCTGTCTCTTATAGACTCCTGAGCAGAAATCTATGCTTGGAATTCCATGCCAGCAAGGGTCCAATCCTAATGGATCTCTTATACCCTCACAGGAAGAACTGCCATACAAACACCTGAATGAAGGACTAAAATCTCTTCCACATACAAATAATAAGCATCGTGACTGAAAAAGTTCTCACATCAGTTTACTTACTATTTAACAAATGTAATTAAATAAATAAATATGGCAAGAGTCTGGCTCAGTCTGTCCAGTATGCAAACAATAAGACACATCTGGCACATAGTCAGGGCATAATAAGGAATGAGACCAAGGGCTGAGTGCTTAAGCTACTGACTGTGCAACAGATATATCTCGTCCACATCCCTAAATGTCTTATTGATCTTATAAAATGGATCACATTGTTTTAAATTTTAAATAGTTAAAACACCTGTTACGTTTATGCAGTTAACAACATTTTTTTTTGTGTGCTCATTTGCAGTAACATTGTTCTCCTACTTAAATATGATCTCATCGGAAAGAAAAAAAGAGTGGTGTTCTCATTCATAAGCATGTATTGGGAGAGGGGCTGATGAATTTCACATTAGTGTTGTAATGCAAAAGTTAAATTCTGAACTAATGTATATGCTGTTTAATCCTTCCTACCTTTTTTTCTGGTTATTTGCTCTGTCCAAAAGGGTGACTACAAAAAAATCATCGTGGCATCTGCTTTTATGTCTTACGACTCTTTTAAAATGGAGTAAACTTGGTTGGCATTAAAACATACAGATAAATTAAACCATGAGATAGTTTGTAATGAATTATTTCCTCAATGGGGTGAATTACATGACAAACAGTTTGCCTCAGTTGAACAAAAAGCTTCAAATATTTATCATAGGAAAAGCAGGAAAATAGTTTGTGACTTGGACCAATATTCCAACAATAGAGCATATATATGGCCTAAGGGTAAAATGGAAGTAGAAAGTGACAGAAATCATAGAAAGGAGGACAGACAAGCAAATCAAGATTCAAATTTTCGGGGGGGGCAGGTACTTTCCACCACAGAAAAATTCATACACTCCTTGGAACAGGAGAAAGAGATAAACAATCTTGGTTTTGATATAGGTGATATTGTAAATAGTTTGTGTAAACCAGTTCAAGGACAAAGTGAAGCCGAATTGGAGAAAGATGTGGTAGTTAATATAGATGAGACACCTATTAGTAAAGCAGATAAGATTATTACTGCATATAAAGGGTTTAAAGTGTTTAATTACACTAATGTTGACATACTTGATGAATTTTACAAACTTTTTGCTAAAGGAATGAAATTTATACCTACTGTGAAGTTTAATTTGGTAGATGCAATTACAGAGTTCAAACTATTTTGCCGGAGATTAAATTTAGCTATACAGTTCAAATCAAATGAATCTGGAAGCAACATTATTGAGCAAGGTATTCTTAAAAAGAAAAGCACTTATATTCCTAACTGTAATCCCACTATAGCAAGTTTTGAGAAAATGGGCAGTCAGGATATTTATAATTATTATAAGATGGATAAGAAGAACGCCTTGACCAAGAGTGATAATTTAACTGAAAGAGAACGTCATTGTCTGCGAACTATTGTGAACAACAAAGAAGTGAGGGTTATGAAGCCCGGTAAAGGGGGAGGGATAGTGTTGTACCAAACAATGGATTATATTAATGAAATATATAGTATATTATATAATTCTGGCAATTACGAAGCTATCTCCGTTAATGAAGTTAATATAGGGTATAAACGGATAGATTTAGCGTTGGAAGAATATTTGATAGACCACAGAATCACCAGTGAAGTCTATCATTTTCTGAAGGTTGATTACCCAACAATGGCCACTATTGTTGGGATTTCGAACGTCCATAAAAATTTGGAAAGTCCACCTTTCAGGCCAATCATATCAGGAAGCAAGTCCAAAACCTTCCCTTTGGGAGTTGCTATTAACAAATGGGTCAAGCTGGTTGACAATAATTTACCTAATTTAATCAAGGATTCCTGGATGTTTCTTAGTAAATTGACAGGGACCTTATTTATATCACTATTGATGTCATTGACCTATTTTCATGCATCTCCAAGGAGATAGGTTTGGACTATTTCTGTAATAGTTTGAGGAAATATTCTAATATGAACTGGGATAAAATATGTTTAATCACTGATATGATGAGCCTTGTGTTAGATCATAACTATATTCATTTTGAAAATGAATTTTTTAGACAAACTAGAGGCATTGCTATGGGAGCATCTTGTGCCCCCATATACGCCAATCTTGTTATGCTTGAATGGGAGACGGAATTCCTGTTTAATTGTGAATTTTATAAATATATTACATATTATTCTAGGTTTTTAGATGATTTGTTTGTGCTTTGGAAAGGTCCTATTGACTTGATACATTCCTTTATTGATTATTTAAACAGCACGACAGATTTTTTAAAATTCACATTTAATATTAATAAAAATGGGACAGCTTATCTGGACACTTTTATTAGTCACGGAGATGGAGGATTTGTCTCAAGTATTCACAGAAAGGAGACTTTTTTCAAACAATTATTTGGAGTTTAGTAGCAATCATCCCAAATTTGTGTTTAAAAATGTATTTAAAGGGCAGTGCATTCGAGCTTCCCATATGTCATCGACTAGGGATATTATGGCCAAGGAATTAGACTATATTAAGTCTATGTTTAGAGTAAGAGGATATCCTGGACATCTATTAAATGATGTTGTTAGTTATATCAATAGAGAGTGGGGTAAGAAGTATGTGCCCCTATTAGGTCACCCTTTACAGGTTGTTTCAACACAGGTGAATAGATCAACTGAGGGTTTTACCCACAGAGTCTGTGTACTGACATATTCTCCAGATGTATTGAATATTGAAAATATTATAAGGCAACATTGGAATTTAATTACCAGGATGACAACTTAGTGCAGGTTTTAGGCGCTTTGCCCAAATTTGTTTATAAGACTGGATTTAACCTAAAAAGGATTTTGGAATCCAAAAAGCATGTGCAAAAGGTTAAAACAAAGGGCACTACAAGATGCGGAGCTTGTAACCAGTGTAGTTTTTTCAACGAAATAGCTGGTTTTAAGTTGGATAATTTCAATAAGACATTTATATGGAGTAGAGCAGGCAATTGTCATACTAAATATGTGGTTTATATAGCAACTTGTAGTATATGTCCGTCGTTTTACATAGGTAAAACGGAGAGACAATTGAGACAATGGATTTATGACCATAGTTATTCTATTAGATCTAAGGATAAGAAAAACGCTCTATACAAACATATCTTGAAAAGTGGGGATAAGCACCAATTCAAATTTGCTATTGTTGATCAGGTTGATGTTACAGTATATGGTGGTAATTTTAAAGCCTTATTGGCTATGAAGGAGAGCAAATGGCAGATTCTCATGGATGCCACCAGGCTTCCAGGTATTAATGATTTTATTTGTATTAAACCTTTTTTAAGTCTGGGCTAGTCCCCTATATTATAGGTGAGATATATATATACATCTTCTATCCTGAATATTTTGTTAGGTACAATATTATATAGGTTTATCACTTTATATAAATACTCTAAATAACTGGCGTATGTGTCTGCTCGCCCAAACGCCAAAGATACGCACCACGAAGGTATAAAACTTCCTGTATTCACTAAAAAACCAGGTCGGACACCCAAGATGAGAGATAAAAATCACGAATTTATTGCACAATCCACGTTAAGCGCTTTCACCTACTCAAACCGTAGGCTTCATCAGAACATTTTAAAAAGTGACATTCAGTTGTTTAAATTCTATTTCATTTTGGCGCCATTTTATATACCAAGCTATATTTAAAGTGACATGCACAAAACCATAAAATTAAAAACATACTCACAACGAATTAAAACTCATAACCTACATTTAAACTTTATATTGTACCCTGTTACTAAAATATGATGTTTAATGTAAAAAATAAAGTTTAATATAAAAAATGAAATTTAGTATAAAAAATGAGGTATAATGAATGCAATTCTCTAACAGTGTTCTAATATACTTTTTACCGATATGCTGTCGTTGAGACCAGGGGGAGTGGTGGCATCTGTTAAAATTTCAAAAAACTACTACTCTGATTTAAATATTCTATAAAGCCCTCAAAGGTATCCTGGCTACCTTCCCATATTATGTATATATCATCCAAAAAACGGGAATAATATCTGATGGACTTCATGTATTCACTCTGTAAAATGTTGTTCATTTCCCAATCCAACATAACTAGGTTGGCGTATATGGGGGCACAAGCTGCCCCCATAGCGACACCCCTAGTTTGTTTGTATATTACTCCTTCATTATATATATAGTTGTGTTCCAACACTATTGACATCAAATCGTACACTAACCGAGTCTTTTCTCTAGTCAAGTCACTATATTTATGTACACTATTGAAGAATGCCTCAAGACCTTCATCCTTAGGGATACATGTAAATAGATCCACAACGTCTATGGATGCAAAAATCAAGTGGCCAGTTGTCAAAGTGGTGGGAAAATTTTTTAAAAATTCCCACGAATCCTTGACCATATGTTGTACCTTGTTATATATATGCTTCAATATTGAGTCTATCAATACTCCCAAAGGAAAAGTTTTTGATTTACTTCCCGACACTATTGGTCTAAATGGAGGGTCTAGCAAATTTTTGTGTATTTTTGGTATTCCTACCATAATTGCCAGTGTAGGGTATTCAACTTTGATGAAATTATACATTTCCTCAGTGATCAAGTTGTCCAACAAAAATTCTTCCACATAGTAGTCAATCTTCCTGTATGCTATATTTAGTTCATTCAGTGATATGACCTCGTAGTTCTCAGAATCTTGTAATATATCTAGAATTTTTTTGTTGTATTCTACTTGGTCATATACCACAATACCCCCCCCCCCCTTGTCGGGCTTCATTATTCTCACTTGTTCACTCTCCCTTAAATCCTTTAAAATTCTCATTTCCTCATCCGATAGATTGTTCTTGATCGTATGGGGTTTCCTTCTAATTTTATATATGTCATGTATAACCAATTTCTCATATTGATGAATTTCAGGATTCATAACTGGCATATAGGTGCTTTTTTTCTTCAAGGTATTGGCACAATATTCTGTGTTTTTATTTTTACTATCCTTAAACATAATGGCTAAATTTAACTTCCTGACGTATTTCTTTATTTCACAAATAGTGTCCACAACTCTGAAAGTGGGGGTGGGCACAAATTTCATACCTTTTGATAAAAGACTATAGTGGGCTGGATTCAAGGTTAAATTGGTGTAGTTGAAAATCTGAAAGTTGTTAAACTTATTTATAACACTGTTGTTAGTTCTTCCAGTATCCATCCTATGATAAGTACAAATACTGTTAGTTGCACCTACCACCCTTGATGACCCCAGTGTTCTTTCTTCTTCCAATTGTTGTTCTTGGTCCATCTCGTGTAACCCCTTCTGTTGTGTACCTGCTGAAAATTTTCCTTATCCTCACCTTCTCTATAACCTTCATTTATGTATTGTGAGGTCCGTTTCCATATGTAGGCCTTTCCTGTTTTGTATTGTTCTCTGTCCCTATTTAAATTCGTGATTTTTATCTCTCATCTTGGGTGTCTGACCTGTTTTTTTAGTGAATACAGGAAGTTTTATACCTTCGTGGTGCGTATCTTTGGCGTTTGGGCGAGCAGACACATACGCCGGTTATTTAGAGGATTTGTATCTAACTGCTTTGTTTTCTATAGTATGGAGGAGATGCGCATTTCTTCAGGAGCAGGATAGTAAAAATAAAAACACAGAATATTGTGCCAATACCTTGAAGAAAAAAAGCACCTTTATGCCTGTAATGAATCCTGAAATTCACCAATATGAGAAATTGGTTATACATGATATATATAAAATAAGAAGGAAGTCCCATAAAATTAAGAATAATTTATCTGTTGAAGAAATGAGAATGTTAAAGGACTTAAGGGAGAGTGAAAAAGTGAGAATTATGAAGCCCGACAAGGGTGGAGGAATTGTGGTGTATGATCAAGTAGAATATTAAATTTTACAAACTTTTTGCTAAAGGAAATGAAATTTATAAACCTACTGTGAAGTTTAATTTGGTAAGATGCAATTACAGAGTTCAAACTGTTATTTTTGCTTGAGATTAAATTTAGCTATACAGTTCAAACTAAACTAAATGAATCTGGAAGCAAATATTATTGAGCAAGGTATTCTAAAAAGAAAAGTACTTATATTCCTAACTGGTAATCCCACTCAGTAGCAAGTTTTGAGAAAAATGGGCAGTCAGGATATTTATAATTATTATAAGATGGATAAGAAGAACGCCTTTGGACCCGAAGAGTGATAATTTAACTGAAAGAGAACATCATTGTTCGCTTAACTATTAGAACGGGGCACAAAGAAGCTGAGGGTTGGTGAAGCCCGTAAAGGGGAGATGATAGTGTTGTACCAAACAATGGATTATTATATTAATGAAATATATAGTATATTATATAATTTCTGGCAATTAATAAGCTTATTCCCGGCTAATGCGAAGTTAATATAGGTATAAACGGATAGATTTAGCGTTGCTGAAGAATATTTGATAGACCACAGAATCACCAGTGAAGTCTATCATTTTCTGAAGATTGATTACCCAAACAAATGGCCGTACTATTGCTTTTGGGATTTCGAACGTCCATAAAAATTTGGAAAGTCCACCTTTCAGGCCAATCATATCAGGAAGCAAGTCCAAAACCTTCCCCTTTGGGAGTTAAGCATAATTGTAAAATGGGTCAAACTGGTTGACAATAATTTACCCTATTTAATCAAGGATTCCTGGATGTTTCTAGTAAATTGACAGGACCTTATTTATATCACTATTGATGTCATTGACCTGATGCCTTTTCATCTATCTCCAAGGAGATATGGTTTGGACTATTTCTGTACATAGTTCTGAGGAAATATTCTAATATGAACTGGGATAAAATATGTTTAATCACTGATATGATGAGCCTTTGTGTTAGATTATAACTATATTCATTTTGAAAATGAATTTTTTAGACAAACTAGAGGCGTATGCCATATGGGGAGCATCTTGTGCCCCATATACGCCAATCTTGTTATGCTTGAATGGGAGACGGAATCTCTGTTTAATTGTGAATTTTATAAATATATTACATATTATTCTAGGTTTTTAGATGATTTGTTTGTGCTTTTGAAAAGGTCCTATTGACTTGATACATTCCTTTTATTGATTATTTAAACAGCACCGACAGATTTTTGGAAATTCACATCACTTAATATTAATAAAATGGGACAGCTTATCTGGACACTTTTATTAGTCACGGAGATGGAGGATCTGGCTCAAGTATTCACAGAAAGGGAGACTTTTTCTCTAACCATTATTTGGAGTTTAGGCAGCAATCATCCCAAATTTGTGTTTAAAAATGTATTTAAAGGAAGTGCATCTCAAGCTTCAAGTGATGTCATCGATTAGGATATTATGGCCAAGCTAGATTATGACTATATTAAGTCTATGTTTTCTAGAGTAAGAGGATATCCTGGACGTGCCTATTAAAATGATGTTGTTTGTTATATCAATAGAGAGAGTGGGGTAAGAAAGTATGTGCCCCTATTAGGTCACCCTTTAAGCAGGTTGTTTCAAATACAGGTGAATAGATCAATCTGAGGGTTTTGACCACAGAGTCTGTGTACCAACATATTCTCTCCAGATGTATTGAATATTGAAAATATTATATAGGCAAACATTGGAATTTAATTACCAGGATGACAGCTTTTAGTGCAGGCTTTTAGGCTAAGTTGCCCAAATTTGTTTGTTATAAGACTGGATTTAACCTAAAAAAGGATTTTGGAATCCGGTAAAAAAGCATGTGAAAAAGGTTAAAAACAAAGGGCACCTTACAAGATATGGAGCTTGTAACCAAGTGTGTAGTTTCTTTCTTATCAACTAAAATAGCTGGTTTTAAGTTGATAATTTCAATAAGACATTTATACGGGAGTAGAGCAGTGTGAATTGTCATACTAAATATGTGTGGTTTATATAGCAACTTGTAGTATAGTAGTCCCAATAAGTTTTTACATAGGTAAAACGGAGAGACAATTGAGACAATGGATTTATGCACCATAGTTATTCTATTAGATCTAAGGATACAAGAAAATTGACTTATACAAAATATATCTTGAAAAAGTGGGATAAGCACCAATTCAAATTTGCTATTGTTGATCAGGTTGATGTTACAGTATATGGTGGTAATTAAAGCCTTATTGGGGTTATGAAGGAGAGCAAATGGCAGATTCTTATGGACGTGCCACCAGGCTTCTCCCAGGTGGGTATTAATGATTTTATTAGTATTAAACCTTTTTTAAGTCTGGGCTAGTCCCCTATATTATAGGTGAGATATATATACATCTTCTATCCTGAATATTTTGTTAGGTACAATATTATATAGGTTTATCACTTTATATAAATATACTAACATTATTGCATATTTTAATTTATATTTACAATATATTTAATATATTTGTATGCATTTATTTACTTAAAAATGGACCAATTATGTATTTATTATGTATTTATTATGTGTCATGAATGTGATTACTGTTGTGAAATGAAGTTGATGCATATATTTTTAAAAGTCTTAATTGGAATGCTGTTTGGCGCCTAAAAGTCTATTTAAATGTTTTAGTCTTTATTGCTGTTGTTCTGAAGAAGTCTGTTTTATGTCAGATGAAAGCGCTTAACTGCAATTGTGTGCTTTGGTGGAGTGTTTTCGTTTTAACTTTGCTGGTTTGCAATAAATCTGTTTCTGTCCAAGCCGTGGAGTTTTTGCGTTTTGCCTTCAGTACCATTTTGTGGTTATTGTACAGTCGTTGGAGTTCTTTGTTTGTTTAACATACAGATAAAGCCATATATTTTTAATAACAATGATAATAATATAATAATAATAATATACATATTTCTTATGATATAGTACAGTAAAAGTTTTTTCTACCTTATCGGGCGAGGAAGGGGGGGGTGATGTTATAACTCAGTCCAAAAAAAAGCTGTTGGGATCCACCATGCAGGCTCACCTCCCACAGGGAAAACCAAGTGGGAGGCTGGAGCAGGTTAGATCAAGATGTGATTAGATACTAATAGTCGAAACTAGCTCTTGGGACATGAAATATCACTTCTGTGATGGGAAAGAAGCTGGAGATTGTGTAGGAGGTTGAAGAAACCAGTTTGATTTAATCCTTTTTATCTTATCACATAACATTAGTACCAGAACTAGACTTTGTGAGGAAGAGTTTCTTTAACTCATTACTTGTGATTCAGCAGAGGTCCTGGGTAAATGTGGGATACCTACAAAACCTTGACTTTATGATGCACACCTGGAGTTTGTGCAGTTAATAAGAAAGTAATTTCCAATACTAATATGAACTAAAGAAAGAAAAATTCTCTGTGCTTTGCACATATGTACTCAGCAGCCATTTAAAGTATTCGGTCTTCTTAGTGACTGTATATACAATACTCAATAGAGTACCAGCTGCAGATTCTGTGTTCTCATAGGAAACTTTAATATTTATATGGAAAATGGAGATTCATTGGAGGGGGATGATTGGGAAGAACAGTTTCCATGATGCAAGCCTGAGTAGTTAACTCTTGCTGCACATCTGGTTAAACTAAATTGTTTACATCAGAATAGCTGGATGTAAAGGAACTCTCCTAATATTTCTGATATTGTGTACTACTGTTTGATATCCTGGTACCATTGTAATGTGAATTACTGGTTTAATGTTCCAGAATTTCTGAAATAGTAGCACTATTACTTCAGTTCATAGTACCATGTACATTTGGCCTTTATACTAATTAGCAAGTAATCATAAACGCATAACTGCAATGCTGGCTGTAGGTTCAGTGGAATGTGAATGGTGGACATGATAATCTCAATAAACTAACCTTTCCTAGCTTACAGACTTTCTGTTTTGCTGTAAATTTCCCTTTGAGATGATGGATGTGTATTTAGTTGATGTAGTTAAAATGGGTCTACTGTAGATGATCAAAATTCCAAAAAGCTGATTCCCATATGTCAAAGACCATATGATCAACTTTTGCAATTTCAAGCATCATAAAAAAAAACAAAGCCTCCCTGCAACCCCTACAACTTAAATATACCAACTCCGAGATTGCACTACAGTGCGAAAGGTGGAAATCTTCCCATTCCACACTATATGGAGATGCCCGTTCTTCATGATAGAAATTCCAAAAGTCGATCATATGGTCTCAGCCATATAGGAATCGCTTTTTGGAATTTTGATCATGTGTAGGGAACCCAGTTAAAACATATTAATGTCTTTTTCATTTTTTTCTAATTTTCTCCTCAGATTTGATTTAATTTATGTGGCTCAAATGAGAAAAAAAAACAATTAATTATGTTATTACACTTGTTACAGTGATATGTTTAAATGCAGAGAGGAGCAGCAGACATGACTTATATGCCATTGGCAGTTCTTGTGAACCAAGGATATTTTGCTGCATAAACTTTAGTTGTGGGGTTTTGTAACTGAGGGACAGTAATTTTTCAGGTTGTGTGGTATTTCATCATTCTCAACTTGCTTCATTAGATGCTGGTAGGATTACTTCCAGTAGAAGGAGGACTAGTTATTATTGAATTACTTCCCACATTGCTGTCAACAACTGAACTTTCAGGCCACATGATGGGTCAGTGTAATACCCCTAATATTCCACATATGTCTTAGTCGTGCAGATATTTTGATTCAGAAAAACAACGATAATAGCAATATTTAAAAAAACAACTAAAAACAAAAAAAATAACACCACTTGCAGTCTACCACTTGGATTTTAAAACACAGTCCTTTATTAAAATAAAAGCAATAGAAGTGAAGGCTTTTGTCCTGTTCACATTAGGACTGCTTCAGAATTTGCCATTTCAAACTAATACAGAACTTTTTTATATAGTACAAACAAACATTCAATTAACACAATTAATGACATCATTAAATACTCTCAAGGCTGCAGAGCCAAAATCCATCCCACCACATATGTATATAAAAATTAAAAACATGTGAAATATTGTGAAAATATTGTTATTTTAGAACAAAAGTTCTTATATAAAATTAGATATATTTATTAACACTGGCTGCACTGAAATGTTCTAATTTATAGCTGAGGTGTGGGACACTTGTAGCCTTAATTACCATTTTATTTCTGCTACTTCTAATTTAGACCTCAAATCCCCACACTTACTCTCTCTAATATGCCATAACAAAATTTGGTGAAGTGAGGGCAAAACAAGAAGTGTTTACATATGGCATTATTGAAATTCCCCTTGCTTATTTGATAAAGATGTTCACATATTCTTTCCTTTAGGGGCCTTTCTGTTTTCCACACATAAAATGCAGGGCACCCCATACATGTAGCAAGGTACGCAACTCCTTTAGAATCACAATTACATTTCTCAAACCTTATATTTGATTTTAAACTATTTTCTAAAATTATTGTGTTCTTCAATAATATATAAGAACATTGCCCACATCTGCACACTGTGTATTACCATTCTTCAAAGATCTCTTTGAACCAATTATTTGCATTCTATTTTCAAAACCTTGTTTAAGGTTGAAGCCTGTTTTATAAACAAACTTGAGGTTATCCACTAATATTTTATACATTTCAGGATTCACTTTCAGAATGTTCCAATTCTTTAAAATTATACTCTTAATTTCCTGAGATTTTGGGCCGTACTCTAATACAAAAGCCTTCCCAAAATCTTCTGTAGCTTGCCCCCCTAATATAATCTAAATCTATCCTAAAAAAGGGTCTGTACTTTTTACCCCACTGAGATTGCATATAATTATTTGTATCCTTTACCAAATGAGGCGGATAGCCATGGGCTGAGAACATATCTGCTATTAAATCTAATTCTAACACATCTTCATAAGTGGATGCCATTCTGGCAGCTCTAATACACTACCCTTTTATAATGCTCTTTTTTGACTAAATGGATGATGGCTGGAGAATTCTAAGTAAGAATTACTAACGGTGGGCTTTCTATAAATTCTGTATTTAAAACCTTTTTCTATGTGCTGAATCAAAGGGTTCAAAAAATTAATTTCTTTAAAAATAAATTTGTGGGTAAATCTTAAAAATGGGGATGTTTTGTTAATATAATCCAAATTGTTTTTACCTTCTGTGGCTGTACCCTTCCATAAAATAAATATGTCATCAAAAACTCTGACATATAGCTTGATAAATTTATAAAACTCACACTGAAAAACATGATTAGATTCCCATTCAAAAAAAATCATGTTAGTATAAATGGAGGCACAATAGAACACCACAGCAACTTCCTTAATTTGTTTAAAATACTCTCCTTTAAAGTGCATGTAATTAAAATCTAGAATTATTGCCATAAAGTCGTAAATTAAGTTAGTTTTGCCATTGTCAAATGCCATATACCTTACCATACTATTATAAAAATACTTCATACTTTGCTCTTTAGGAATTGAAGTGAACAAATCCATAATGTCTATAGTCAAGAAGGAAATCTCTTTGGACCAAAATTCCTCTTTAATTCTTCCCCAAAAGTTGCAAGAATCAATTAAAAGATGATTAACTTTATGATACATAGGTTTGAGCCATCTATCAAAAAGCATTTCATTTAGACCCCCTACCAGAAACTATTGGTCCAAAATGTGGATTTTGTAAATTCTTGTGGCTCTTCTGGATACCAAACATAGTAGCTACCACAGGATTTTTGACACTTAGTGTGTCTGAAGAGATTCTCTGTTCCAATAAGAATTCCTCTAAAAATTAATCTATTCTCTGATAACGTATATTGATTTCATTTTTAGATACAGCTATATACGTTTCCACATCTCCTAAAAGCTCATGAATGTCTCTAATATAATCTAAAACATCAAATAAAAATATCGTACCACCCTTATCAGGTTTCATGATACGTATCATATCATCCTTCCTTAATTTTTCAAATAATTCTTTTTCCTTTTTATTATTATGTATCAAACTTTTATTATTATACTTCAGCTGTAGACTATAAATATCCTCTATCATAGCTTCTTCTAAAATATTAAGGGTGGGTGCAATGTAGGGGTAAACACACTTTTCTTTCTAATATGCTTCCTACGCTTCTTCTTGAATTACTGTCCTTGTAGTAAAAGGCCAAATTTAATTTTCTCAAAAATTATTTTGTTTCTATTAATGTGTCTACAAGTTCAAGCTTTTTAGAATGAATAAACTTTAAACCTTTTGAAAATAACGTAAAATATTCTTTAGTGATAGTATGATTAGTGTAATGGTAAACGTTGAAACCTTTCCAGGTGTTAATAACTTTATTGTTGGCCCGTTCTACTGGGGGTACCATGTTTTTTTCACCTCTTGTCTGTTTGAGGGTGGATAATGCTGTCTGACCTGTCCTGAATCTCTTATTCATTTATTTACATTTGTTTACTTGGTAGTGTCTGACTGGGCTGGAAGCCCGTTTTCAGGAGAGACCCGGGAAAAAAGCTCCAAATACAATATAATTAAACAGTACAGAATTTGCAATATTAAGTTTTGAGTAATACCTTATATAAACATAAGTCAAAGTAAAACTGGCTAATAAATTGCACATAAGGAACAATGTAGAATGCAAATTACAGATTATTTGCTGACTGAGTAATAATTTGAAGCTGACAGAAAGCATGCTACTAGACAGTATATGAGACATTATAGTGTGTGGAAAGTCTGGAGAGACATAGTTGCAATCATGAAAGAATTTAAATCTAACAGAGAGTAAACAGTCATTAATACAATGAAGAAAAAATAGCTTGAGCTGTATAAAGGAGAAAGAGAGTAGGTGAGAAATACCAGGAGAGAGTAAATTATCCAGGAGAGCTACAGGGGCAGATCCAGTTGCTTTTAAGATATTCTTTTATTTTTATTTTAAATGTAGAGTCATACTTGGTAGATTTATTTGTGAATATCATTAACTTAGTCTTTTTTGGGTCAAAAATGAGATGGTGTTTTGAAAGGTAATATTCAACTTCCTGAAATGATTTTTGCATTTTATCTGGTAGTTCTAGTGCAGAAGGGACTAAGCAGATAAGCGATATCAGCGTACTATATAATTCAGGTGAGTTGGGTTGCTGAAATTGGGTTATTAGTAAAAATTATAAAGAGAAGGGGGCTCCTTCATTGTTCTCTGTGGGGGTTGCATGTAACTTTTTTTTGTCTTTCTATCATTTGGCTCATTATAATTAATTGGCACATCCTGATTATCTTTTAAAATAGCCCCTTTAACTGCTTGTCATTTAACTATATAAGCCTTTTTATTTGCATAGTGCCTTGTAACTATGTTAAGTTTCTTAGTTTTCTTTTCAGAAATCATCACACATTTCTTATCTAAATTAAACAACTGTTTATTATAAAAACTCTCCCAATGCTGAAATATCAAATCATTCCTAATATCAGAATTCAATTCTTCTGCTTCTTTTAATAACAGGCATAATTTTTCATCATTCTACTTAATATTTTGTTCTCATTATCTCAAATCCATGTCAAACATGTCGATAAAATCTGCATAAACATCTTCACTATATTCAAACCCGAATGGAAATGTATATACTCTAAGTCCTTGTGGGACTATTTTTAATTCTAAACATCTTGATAAATGGCCATTGCCCATTTGTATTTGTTTAATTTTAAAAACTTTTTTCTCCAATAAATAAATCAGTTTTTAAGTTAGCCTGCACTATTTGTATCATTGTCCACTTCAGTTCTCATAAGTACTGTATCTGAATTAAAGTTATTAAAGTTAAAATTCCAGTCTGACAATTGCTTAAAGTTTGCTCCATTTGCCCTGGAACTTTCCTGGCCATTAATTAACTTATTAGAATCTGTCCAAATCCAAGTGTGTGACCCTCCAGTGGCAATGAAACGAAAAGCAGAGATTCAAAGGAACTTCAAATAAGATGCATTCATAAAAAATAATAAAGTTTATTAGAATCTGTGTTTGCATTCTCACTGATCTAAAACCAATTTGACTATGTGAGTCATTTCTATTGTTAGCTGCGGCAGATGCTGCAGCTACATAAGTTCTTTTCGCTACAATACCTCTTGGTTTGGCTTTGTATTTTTCGTAGTTGTCCTTAATGGTATTGGAAATCACTAATACAATCACCATAAGATCTCTCAACCATTGGAAACTTTTCTCATATGGAATAACGTCAGTCTCTACTTCTTCTCATACAACTTTTGTGTGTTCTCCATTTGGAGCTAACACCAGGGAACCAATCTGTTTCTGCTATGAGGGAAGTCTGCTATCCAACTGGCTCATAAGGTCAATCAACCACATAAGTTCCCCTTTAATGACCTCAATCTCAGAATGCAGTCTGTTGAATTCTTCTCTGGAACCAGTGAAAAGATAAAAGGGATGTCGTCCAATGAAACCATAGGACTGCAACTGCCAAAGCAGCAACTTATAAATCCAGAAAAACAGCAATAATATCGATAGTTGAAAAACAACCAAAAACAAAAAAATAATACCACTTGCAGTCTACCACTTGGATTTTAAAATAAAAACAATGGGATTGAATGCTTTTGTCCTGTTCACATTAGAACTTCTTCAGAATTTACTATTTTAAACTAATAAAGCCCTTTTTATATAGTACAAACGAACATTCTGTTAACACAATAAATAGCATCATTAAATACTCCTAAGCTGCACATCCAAAATCCATCCCACTATATAAGTATATAAAAATAAAAAAAAATGTGAAATATTGTTTCAAGTTCTGATATAAAATTATAACACTGGCTGTATTGAAATGTTCTCATTTATACCTGGGATGTGGGAGAGGCAGACCGCAATGGTATTTTTTTTTTTGGTCAGATATGTTGATTATCAAAATAATTTCATCCATCAGGGTGACAGGTAGGCTTTACCTTTTTCTACATTAATCATATCTGAATAAACACAATGTACATCAGCAATTGATGTCTTAATTAATATGATTGTTTTGAAATATGCATGCAATTAGATGATAGCAAAAATAAAAGATTTTTGGCTTTTATTTTATAAAATTACAATTAATGTGAGTATAATTCAAGAGACATATATGACTGTTTCACAATGTGACAAGAGGATATTGTAAATTTGCTTCAGAAGTTCCATTCAGCAATTGCAGAATAACTATTTTAATTAAAAAGGATTTCCACTTCAAAGTATTATAAACTGAAAAAGATACTGAATAAAAATGTGTCATTATACATCTGTACGTCCTCTTTTAGCTCACCCAGTTGTTCTAATCTCAATTTATGCCCCCTACAAGAAGAAGTCTGTCTACTTAAAGCATTTATTTCAGATTTTTTCTTCTTATTGTAACCAACATTTTCTTAGGTAGAGACTGTAAAACAGTGGTTTGTCATGTAATAAACGCAGCTCTTCTCTTTTCTATAATAGGTTTGATTCACAACTACTGCTTGAGGTAATGGATGCACATCATCTTGTTGCTCCACATCATGCTTTACATCCAACTTTCTCTCTGAGCCACATAAATCCTGGTTGAAAATAGACTTTTACTCCTGAGTTTGCCAACCCTTGTAAACTGTAATATTAAGTCTGAAGTGCAACTGAGATCTTTTTCCTGATCACTTATTAATTCACTTTAAATTTAACCTTAAAATCCTAGCAGTGTCAGCTTCCAGTTGGAGATTAAAGCTGTAATTAATTAATTAAAGAAAAATATGTAAAATAAATTATAATGAAAATGTGCTAGCATTATAAAGAAAATGCAAGTAATTGCATTACATTTTATTTTAGATCGGCAGCTTTAAGGCTACAATTATGTTTTTTTTGTTTGTTTTAACAGAAAATCATTTAAATAATGAAGGCAAAAAAAATAAATCATCTCTCAAATCTTGCATATGTTAGTTTAAATTATTTTGTTGTATCAAAACATTTAGCATCAGTGACTTAACCTAATTAAGGGCAATTTTTGTACTTAAAAGTAAGTCGGATTATTTTCTTTTAAGAAAAAAATCATTCTATTTCATTGATTAACCTTGATGTAAAATTAAAATCTACTTAGTTCAAATATTTTGTTTAGTATGTGGTAAATTATGTATAATTTTCCATCTGGTTCTATGGAATTAAGGAAAATATAAGACAGTAATATCATGGCAGTGATGATTTTGATATCATAATGTGGGAGTGGTAGAGTGATCTTTAAAATTTTTTTTTTTTTTTTTTATTTTTTTTTTTTTTTTATTTTTTTTTTTTTTTTTTTTTTTTTTTTTTTTTTTTTTTTTTTTTTTTTTTTTTTTTTTTTTTTTTTTTTTTTTATTTTTTTTTTTTTTTTTTTTTTTTTTTTTTTTTTTTTTTTTTTTTTTTTTTTTTTTTTTTTTTTTTTTTTTTTTTTTTTTTTTTTTTTTTTTTTTTTTTTTTTTTTTTTTTTTTTTTTTTTTTTTTTTTTTTTTTTTTTTTTTTTTTTTTTTTTTTTTTTTTTTTTTTTTTTTTTTTTTTTTTTTTTTTTTTTTTTTTTTTTTTTTTTTTTTTTTTTTTTTTTTTTTTTTTTTTTTTTTTTTTTTTTTTTTAACAAGGTTTGCTAAATGTGGGATACCTACAAAACCTTGACTTTATGATGTACACCTGGAGTTTGTGCAGTTAATAAGAAAGTAATTTCCAATACTAATATGAACTAAAAGAAATTCTCTTGTTTCCAATTACTCAGCAGCCTTTAATTTGGACTTTTTAGTGACTGTAGATACAATACTCAATGCAGATTCTGTGTTCTCATAGGAGACTTTAATATTTATATGGAAAATGGAGATTCATTGGAGGGGAATGATTGGGAAGAACAGCTTCCATGATGCAAGCCTGAATAGTTAACTCTTGCTGCACATCTGGTTAAACTAAACTGTTTACATCAGAATAGCTGGATGTAAAGGAACTCTCCTAATATTTCTGATATTGTGTACAACTGTTTGATATCCTGGTACCATTGTAATGTGAATTACTGGTTTAATGTTCCAGAATTTCTGAAACAGTAGCACTATTACTTCAGTTCATAGTACCATGTACATTTGGCCTTTATACTAATTAGCAAGTAATCATAAACACATAATTGCAATGCTGGCTGTAGGTTCAGTGGAATGTGAATGGTGGACATGATAATCTCAATAAACTAACCTTTCCTAGCTTACAGACTTTCTGTTTTGCTGTAAATTTCCCTTATATTGAATTTATATATGCTCATACCTCCCAGTATCTAAATTCCAAAAGCTGATTCCCATATGTCAAAGACCATATGATCAACTTTTGCAATTTCAAGCATCATAAAAAAAAACAAAGCCTCCCTGCAACCCCTACAACTTAAATATACCAACTCCGAGATTGCACTACAGTGCGAAGGTGGAAATCTTCCCATTCCACACTATATGGAGTACGTCAATTCATATTACTCCAAAATGATCATATGGTCTCAGCCATAGGAATCGCTTTTGGAATTTTGATCATGTAGAACCCAGTTAAAACATATTAATGTCTTTTATTTTTTCAAATTTTCTCCTCAGATTTGATTTAATTTATGTGGCTCAAATGATAAAAAACAATTAATTATGTTATTACACTTGTTACAGTGACATGTTTAAATGCAGAGAGGAGCAGCAGACATGACTTATATGCCATTGGCAGTTCTTGTGAACCAAGGATATTTTGCTGCATAAACTTTAGTTGTGGGGTTTTGTAACTGAGGGACAGTAATTTTTCAGGTTGTGTGGTATTTCTGTCATTCTGGCACTTCATTAGATGCTGGTGGGATTACTTCCCGGTAAGAGGATGATTCTTCATTGAATTCTTCCTGCATTGCTGTCAACAACTGAACTTTCAGGCCACATGATGGGTCAATTAATACCTAATATTCCACATATGTGTCTTAGTCATGCAGATATTTTGATTCCAAACAGCGATAATAGCAATATGAAACAACTAAAACAAAAAATAATACACCACTTGCAGTCTACCGCCGGATTTTAAAAAACACAGTCCTTTATTAAAATAAAGCAATAGAAGTGGCGGCTTTTGTCACACTGTTCACATTAGGACTGCTTCAGAATTCACCATTTCAAACTAATACGAACTTTTTATATGGTACAACAATTAACACAATTAGCCCAGCTAATTACAAAATACTCTGGGCTGCAGGCCAAAATCCATCCCACCACATGTATATAAAAATTAAAACATGTGAAATATTGAAAATGTTGTTATTTTAGAACAAAAGTTTCTTATATAAAATTGAATATATTTAATATGCTGGCTGTACTGAAATGTTTCTAATTTATAGCTTTGAAGTGTGGGACACTTGTGTGTATAGTACTGGTTTATTTCTGCTACTTCTAATTTGGACCTCAAATCCACTTTCTCTCTAATAACACCATAACAAAATTTGGGGAAGTGAGGGCAAAACAAAAAATGTTTGTCTCTTATTATTGAGGAATTCCCCTTGCTTATTTGATAAAGATGTTCCTGTATTCTTTCCCAGGGGCCTTTCATTTTTTCCACATAAAAGATGCAGGGCACCCCACATGTAACAGACCACGCAACTCCTTTAGAATCCATTGTTCTCAAACCTTATATTTGATTTTTAAACTATTTTTCTAATTGTGTTCTTCAATAATACAGAACATTGCCCACATCTACACACACACACTGTGTATTACCATTTAAGATCTTTTTTAGACAATTATTTGCATTCTATTTTTCAAAACCTTGTTTTGGGTTGACCTATTTCAGTAAACTTGAGGTTATCACTATCTTTATACATTTCAGGATTCACTTTCAGAACAAACCAATTCTTTAAAATTATATTACTTAATTTCCTGAGATTTTGGGACCTCTATTTGGCCTTCCCAAAATCTTCTGTAGCTTGCCCCTAATATAATCTAAATCTATCCTAAAAAAAGGGTCTTAACCTTTTTACCCATAAGTTGCACATAATTATTTATCCTTTTACAAATGAGGATGACCATGGGCTAAGAACATATCTGCTATTAAATCTAATTCCTTACATCTTCATAAGTGGATGCCATTCTGGCAGCTCTAATACACTACCTATAATGCTCTTTTTTTGACTAATGGATGATTCGTAAAATTTATAACGGTGGGCTTTCTATAAATTCTGTATTTAAAACCTTTTTCTATGTACTTTGGATCAAGGCTCAAAAAATTAATTTCTTTGCAAAATAAATTTGTGGGTAAATCTTAAAAATGGGGATGTTTTTGTTAATATAATTGATTGTTTTACCTTTGTGGCTGTACCCTTCCATAAAATAAATATGTCATCAAAAACTCTGACCTTATAGCTTGATAAATTTATAAAACTCACACTGAAAACGCAGTTAGATTCCATTAAAAAAATCATGTTAGTATAAGGAGCACAATAGAACCTGTAACTTCCTTAATTTGTTTTAAAATACTCTCCTTTAAAGTGCATGCTAGTTAAAATCAGTGCACCCATAAAAGTGCGTATTAGAATTAAGTTAGGTTTTGCCATTTGTCAAATGCCATATACCTTACCATACTATTATAAAATACTTCGCCACTTTGCTCTTTGATTAGTGAATAATCCATAATGTCTATAGTCAGAAGAAATCTGCTGGACCAAAATTCCTCTTAATTCTTCCCCAAAAGTTGCAGAAATTAATTCGGGTGATTAACTATGATGCATTTTAGACCATCTATCAAAAAGCATTTCATTTAGACCCCCCTACCAGAAACTATTAATTGAAAATGTGGATATTGTAAATTTGCTTCAGAAGTTCCATTCAGCAATTGCAGAATAACTATTTTAATTAAAAAGGATTTCCACTTCAAAGTATTATAAACTGAAAAAGATACTGAATAAAAATGTGTCATTATACATCTGTATGTCCTCTTTTAGCTCACCCAGTTGTTCTAATCTCAATTTATGCCCCCTACAAGAAGAAGTCTGTCTACTTAAAGCATTTATTTCAGATTTTTTCTTCTTATTGTAACCAACATTTTGTCTTAGGTAGAGACTGTATAACAGTGGTTTGTCATGTAAAAACGCAGCTCTTCTGTTTTCTATAATAAGTTTGATTCACAACTACTGCTTGAGGTAATGGTTGTACATCATCTTGTTGCTCCACATCATGCTTTGCATCCAACTTTCTCTCTGAGCCACATAAATCCTGGTTGAAAATAGACTTTTATTCCTGAGTTTGCAAACCCTTGTAAACTGTAATATTAAGTTTGAAGTGCAACTGAGATCTTTTTCCTGATCACTTATTAATTCACCTTAAATTTAACCTTAAAATCCTAGCAGTGTCAGCTTCCAGTTGGAGATTAAAGCTGTAATTAATTAATTAAAGAAGAAAATGTAAAATAAATTATAATGCAAATGTGCTAGCATTATAAAGAAAATGCAAGTAATTGCATTCCATTTTATATTAGATCGGCAGCTTTAAGGCTACAATTATGTTTTTTTTTGTTTGTTTTAACAGAAAATCATTTAAATAATGAAGGCAAGAAAAATAAATCATCTCTCAAATCTTGCATATGTTAGTTTAAATTATTTTGTTGTATCAAAACATTTAGCATCAGTGACTTAACCTAATTAAGGGCAATTTTTGTACTTAAAAGTAAGTCGGATTATTTTCTTTTAAGAAAAAAAATCATTCTATTTCATTGATTAACCTTGATGTAAAACTAAAATCTACTTAGGTAAAATATTTTGTTTGGTATGTGGTCAAATTATGTATAATTTTCCATCTGGTTCTATGGAATTAAGGAAAATATAAGACAGTAATATCATGGCAGTGATGATTTTGATATCATAATGTGGGAGTGGCATAGTGATCTTTAAATTTCTAGTCTCCCACCAGGACACAAGTGCTCTTCAGCAAATGCATTCTGCTTGCTGAGCACACTGAAGCAAATCTGAAGTCTGCAGCTACCACTCCACTCATACAGTATAAGAAGGAATCAGTACTGCAAAACTAAATAAGGATATACATTTTGAGCCTCAAGAGCAGGAGCAAAATCAAGCAACTCTGCAGTCTGAGGCTTCCACCCCATCCATACAGTCTAAGAAGGAATCAGTACATACAAAACTAAACAAGAATATGCATTTTGAGCCTCAAGAGCAGGGTCAGTCCACCCAGGCATTCTAAGTGTATGTTTTATGAGAGTGAAGCTATTACATTAGCAGTATTTCTTAGTAGTTCTCAGCATGCTAATAAAACTGATTGTTGTAGCCTTGTGCCCCCCCTCCAGCTAGTGCAGTAATCCTAACTGTCCAATAGACAGTATACATTTAATTCAGATCCCTGTGACTAAATTAACCATCAAGCAGCCCTCTCAGTGCTTTCTGCCTTAGTTTGTATCACTTGGAGGCCCACCTATTTATTTGCATCTCTATACATTCCCCTTCATTGCTAATGTATCTCCCTACTCTAATCTGTGCACATACTGGTTACTAATCAGCAAGTCAATATGAAGACACACTCCCAACCCTAATAAACTTTGCTGTCTCTTCTCTCCTTCACTTAACAGGTAGTTTGAATTATTACTTACCCCCTCTGAGGCCTTCACTGATAAATTTCCACTGATTGCCTCTCTGGTTTCTTTGCATTCCACCTGGTTTACAGCCCTTGTGCTATCTCCCTCCCCCAGTACTAAGTCTATATTAGAATCCTGCTAAGCATGGAGCCATCTTTAAATTTCTAGTCTCCCACCAGGACACAAGTGCTCTTCAACAATTGCATTATGCTTGCTGATAAGCCATTAGACCTCAGGAAATTGTTTAAAGTGTTCAGATTTGTAAAGTAATACTTATTTTTACTCTTGTCTTGGTGGGCTCTGCCCCGCTCCGTTCACCCTCACTAATGCTCAAGCTCTCTTTGCTCCCCGGCTCTGGCCCCTATTTCCTCCTGCCCCCACTACCTCTACATTTAATCACAGCCACACCCACAGCTCACCCTCACATCACCCCCATCAATCACAGCTCCTCAAGTCAGATCACGTTATACTACACCAACTTGCTCCACACAAAATACTCCCAATCACTCTCATTCCCACTAGGCATTTTTTACATCACCCACACTACTTACCCAGCAAGATATCGTGCAACCCTATAATTCCTATTCAGACCCCCACCTAGAACCAACTTAAACTTTATAACCATGACTATCACACAACTAAGTCTAGTCTGTCATCTCATAATTCTTTATAACACTACAAGTTATCGCTCTAGCAATATCCCTAAACTTGCTAGCACAACACTACATTATACACTCTCATATACAGACACCGCACATTATAATAATATCTGCCCACAATTGTTCAAGAACTGCATAACAGGCCAATTCAGGACTAAACACATATGCTCTCATTCCTACTCCAAAAAAAACACAATACTTCCTCACACTCCTCACCAAACTCCAACATCTGTATAACCATTTTAACACCAGGCTCACCAAAAGTAGGGATATCCACCCCAACCCAGGCCCAAATCCATCCCGTCCAACACAAACTGCTCCAACACAAATGTCAGAACATAACACCCTCACTATCTTCATTCCTGGGCAAATCAACAGCAGTAGCAAAACTAACCATCTTTTAATGCTAAATATTAATATTAGAAGTATCAAAAATAAAATAATTGAACTCCAGGCCACAATAGCATACTACTCCCCAGACATAGTTGACTTAACAGAAAACCTGTTAAATAAAACCATAGCTAACTCAGAAGTTCTCCCTACCGGCTACAATATTATTAGACAAGACAGACCACTTCATAAAGGGGGTGGAACTGCCTTACTGTACAAGTCCAACTTAACTGTACATCAATTACCAAACTCATACCCCCTCCCCTAATAATTGGGTCATACGTATCTCACAACTTCAACTTCACCCTAAAAAGGTCATCACCACAATTGTGATCTATATTCCACCTGGTAATACACCTGCTAGTCTTGAAGACTTCTTATCCTGGTGTTCTTCCACATACTCACAAGAAAACTTTATTCTGGTGGCTTTCAACCTAGATTGGTTCACCTGCATATCAGAACCACCAAGTAATCTAATAAATCTCTATGGCTATAGCAGCTAGTCCAAATTCCAATTAGATGTGATAAAAAATCTAAAAGGGAATCCATCCTTGACTGGGTCTTAACTAACACCCCACATTGTACCCCCATGCAGGCAGTCTCCCAGACACCTTAAGTGACCACAACATAATATACTTTATACATAGTAGAACAAGCATATGCAAAACCACTAACTATATATCCACTAGAAACACAACATAAATTCTCTCCTAAGGTCCTCAAAACTTTACTCTGTAACTGTGACTGGACCCCCCCTAAAAACCCTCCCACTTGACCAGGCTGTAGCATATTTCAACAAAACATTTCTGCAACACCTAGACACTGTCGCTCCATTGCGGAAAATCAAGGTTAGAACCTCTACAAACCCCTGGCTCAGTAAAGAAACCAAACAAATCCTCAAGTCCAGAGACATTGCCTGGCTTTACTAGAAAAAAAAAACAAAGAAACACAAAGTCTAAGTACCAAGAAGTGCACAACCGTGGAAAAAATGCATTAGGCTGGACAAAAAATCCTACTACACGACATTACAAAGTAAATACCAACACAACCCCCAAAATGTTTGGAAAAATGTAAACCAGCTACTAAAACCCACCCAAAAGGCTACCCCCAAACCAACCACCTCTGACACTAAAGTTCCCATTGAAACACAATTCAACTCCCCATTTGTGAACTCAATTCTATCCTTAGTATCACAGGACAGTTCCTTCCTCACTATCCCCCCCAACACAAATAACACTAATACAAGCTTTACCCTCAAAACAGTTTCTGCCACTTCAATCAAAAGCATGCTCTCCAAACTAAAAACCTCATCAACAGCATCCGACCCACTCCCCAGCTATTTCTTGAAACTCACAGCAGATGCTGTTGCTATCCCAATCTCCACTCTCATAAACAGATCACTTGTTGAAAACTATGTGCCCAAACTCTGGAAAATATCCTATGTTACACCCATACATAAAGGCAGGACCTCCACTGAAATTAATAACTACAGACCCATTGCTTTACTCTCCCCCCTGACCAAAATCCTAGAAAAATGCATCCATACCCAGATGCTAAAATAGCTCCTAGACAGCAACATCCTGTCACCTACTCAGCATGGATTCAGACCTGCCCATAGTACCAATACAACCCTCCTCTGCTTCACAGACACAGCACACCATCTCAAAAATGAAGGCCTGCAGGTGTCAACTCTTTTTTTTGGATATGTCCAAAGCATTTGACACAGTCTCGCACCAAATCCTGCTAAATAAACTAAACCAATATCATCTATCAAATACCACTCTTACCTTGTTCCAAAGCTACTTAACTGACAGGTACCAAGCTGTGAAATGGGAAAATTCTCTCTCTACTCAGCTACCCATAACTTTAGGAGTCCCATAGGGTTCTATCTTAGGACCACTACTATTCACAATCTTTACAGATGACCTCTATACCTCCACACAGCATGCATCTACCATTCAGTACGCAGATGACACTACCTTAATCTGCGCTGCACAAAACATTCCCACCCTCCTGAAAAAAACTCAACTAGCATTTTCTGATGTTGAAAACTACCTTACCAAAACCCAACTTATCCTCAATACAAAAAAATCTCAGCTTATGATTATAACCAGTTCTAACAAAAACACTGATAACAGTCAATTCACTATCTACTCCACTAATGCTACTCCAATCGCTCCAGTGAAACAGGCTAAGCTATTGGGAATAAACACAGACTCCCACCTAAAATTTGATAGTCATCTCAACTTAACTATTAAAAAAGTACATGCCAAACTGGGATCACTCTACTGTATCAAAGCATTTCTTACCCTTAACACAAGATCAGCCATTGCTCACTCCCAACTTCTATCCACCCTATGCTATGCATCTCCTATTCTGACTAATCTCATAAAAACTGAAGTAAGCAAAATGGAAGCCTGCTATAACAGAATTGCCCACTTTGCTGCAAATTGCTCATATAGTACTCATCACTGTACTGCTTTGAGATGGCTCCACTGGCTTGAATTGCCCAACCTCTTAACCTACAATCAGCTCTGCCTCTGTCATTCGATCTATTACCTTCCCAATAAGTGTCCTGCCCTCAAAAACCTAGTACATCACTCAGCCAAAAGGCCTCTTAGATCATCAAGCAAACTGCTACTAGAAGTCACCAACAGCTACAATAGCTTTGGAGATGCACTATATAGTAGTTCAGTGGCTATAAAATGGAACTCTGTCCCCACTAGCATTCAAAACACATCATCCAAAGCCTCCTTTAAAGACCTCATCAGGCAACATGTCAAGCAAAGTTGGCAGTGTCATGATTGCTCCCCAGGCTAGTGAAAGCGGATAAGGTACACATACTAAACCTAGAGTACTTGATAATGGTTTTCAGTCTTACTCACAAACACTGGCTAATCTGCAATGTATGTACTGTACCTGTGTACTATGTATGTATTCTACCTATGTTCCAAATTTCAGCTGTACACCACAAATCTATTAATTACCTTTATTTTTAAATTATTATTTTTTGTTTGTTCTCTCCACTGTAACTGTTGATATGCTGCATACCACTGTAAAAACATTTCTTTTGTATTTTGTGTGTATAATGATCATGTCTAAATAACTAAATGTATCTGTAATTTTTCTATGTGGAGCTTTACTCCCCAGGCCACTGCTGAAAAAGAGCCTTTTCGGCTCTGTCAGACAACCCATGTTAAGAAATGTAAAATAAATTAAAAAAAAAATAAAAATAAATAAAAAATAATGGAAGTTCTCAAAGCAAATCATGGAGTCTGCTTTAGAGTCAGTGAAAATTACCATGATGTAAAATAAAATCTACCACCTCAGTTCAGACATTTTCTTAAGTCAATGGTCAAGTTACCCACAATTTTCCATCTGGTTCTATGGAATTAAGGAAAATATAAAATGGTAACATCATGGTGGAGCTGATTTTTATATCATAATGGAAGTTCTCATAGTAAATCATGGAGTCTGCTTTAGATTCAAGGAAAACATTTGAGTGAATTCATGTTCCACTTCATTTTGCACCCTTGAAGAAAATGGTTGCTACGTGCATAGCTATCAAAAGTGGGTTACTTTCTAAGCAAAAATTGCCAGATAGAAGACAATGATGTTCTTTATCTCCCTATCTTTTTATTCTCTTGCTAGGATTTTCTTTTCCAAAATCTTCCAAGGCTCTAGACTTATTGGCATAAAATATTGCTACTTGTATGATAATGTAACTCAATTTTCTTTCGAAATATACTTTCAAATACATCACTCTTTGATGGGAACAGTTACTATATCTCTGAATTACCTTAATTGCTTAGGGGTAAAGTACATCCCTGATATTAGTACATTTATCTACCTGAATTTTGGACAAACATCTAAAATCAAGACTAACTCTGACACTTGGAGTGATCTTAAATTTAGCCTTCTTGATAGCTCTTATATCATCAAGATAAATATATCCCTTCCAGCTTTTCTGTTTCTGTAACAACTCAGGCTTAATGGTGGCCAACACATGGTTCAATAAGAGAGACAGTCAAAAGAGTTTCAAAATGCAATTTGGGTAGATTTCCTCCTGGTAAGTAATGGACAACTAGAGTACAATAAAATATTGCAGTCAGCCCACAGCATAAACCACTGGATGCCACAATCAGCTGCAAGCAGTGGTCAGGGATGGCTCTAAGGTCCACTGAGACTAGGCTAAAGACCTGGAAGTTGATTGGAGAGAAAGCAGAAGAATTAAAGAAACTACTCAGGACTCCAGAACCTTGGGAAGATGGTGAAATAAGTAGAGATTACAAAGAATGGCAGCACCTCAAAACAGTACATGTAAGGACTACAACAGATATGTGGCTGAGCCAGGTATGTAAATAAAGCAGATAAGTAAAGCTGTTTGTAGAATACAGAAGTCCAGAAAGTCATAAAAAAAGAGAAACTGCAAGAAAAAGTGGGAGATAGAAGATGGACCAGGCAAGAAAGGTTAACAAACAGGCTAAGAGAACAGTTGCAGCAGCAAAGAACATGGCACTGTACCAGCTTCTGGAAAGTGACTCAGTAGGTGGCACAAAGAAACTCTATCAGGTTGCAAGGCAAAGACAGAAAGCTAAAGAATATAGTCAGACACTCTTCATAAGGGAGGCCAGCAACAATTTGTTCACCAGTCCACAGGACATCAAAGGCAGATGGAAGGAGAACTTCCAGCAGCTTCTAAATAAAGAAAACCCAACAGAAAATGTAACTTTCACAGTTTCCAATGAAAGAAGGAGAGGAGCCCGCTATAGAAGAACAGCACTAAGGAAAATTAAGTCAGGGGAAAGCAGCATTCTCAGATGAGTTCATGTCATACATGATCAAGACGTTAGGGGTGTTAAGAGGAGAAATGGCTACTGAGGGTAATACTCATATCAGTATGGAAAGAAAGACATATCCCAAATGATGATAGAATAAGTATACTAATGTCAATGTGCAAGAACAAAAGGACATTCACAACTGTGGGCAGTATAGAGATATCAAACTCCTGTCATGCTGCATGAAATGTCTTGAGAGGATGACTGATAAACAAATACACAGGGTAGTAGAAAGTAAGATGGGAGATGATTAGTTTAGATTCAGTTCAGGATGCAGCACAACCAGCCCTATGTTTGCAGTGAGACAGATAGCTGACAAGAAGCTAGAGATGAGAAAATAGTCCATATGGGCAGTCCTAGACTTGGAGAAAGCATAAGACAGGGTCCCAAGAAAGCTGATTTAGGCAGCACTGTCATAATTCAAAGTCCTATAAATATCAGTAGAATTACTGCAGGCTATAAACAAGGACCCAATGACTCAATTACAAATGGCGTTTGGTCTCACAGAGGGGTTCCCAGTGGGAGTGGGTCTGCCTCAGGGTTTAGCTCAGTGCTCACTGCTGTTCATACTGAAAAAGAACTTCAGCAAAAGATAGGGAAATGGAATGCAAAGCTGAAGGAAAACTGGGTGAAACTTAACTACAGATATCACAGTTATAATGGCAAGAAATGGTGGGGAATCAAAAGAAGCTGAGATATGAGATAGAAGGGAAAACAGATTAGCATCTTGAAGTATGTGGGTGGGGTGGCGGAGGCAAGAGAAAGTCTGAATGAGGAGGTCAAAGCTAAAATCATATGAGCTACACCTAGCTAGTACAGAGTGGCAGGGGTAGTATATGACAGAAGAATGCCAAAGAAGCTGAAACATAAGGTATACAAAACAGTGGCATGCCCAGTACTGCTGTACAGTGCAGAAATTTGGGCAGTGAAGGCACAGCAGTCAGAAAAGCTAGAGGTGATGGAGATGAAGTGCCTGAGACAGGTGGTAGGATGCACATTTTTGGACAGATGAAGAAATGAGGCCATCAACGCAGAAGCCCAAGTAGCTTCAATTGCAGAAAAGATGGTTCGGGCACATGTGCTGGAAAGCAGGCCTATGACAGTCACCCATGACTGTTAAAGAAGGTAGGAGAGTGGCTTTGAACCAAGAGATATGGCAAAAGTTGATACAACACCCTGTCCCCATATAAAAAAATAGGAAAAATGGTGACGATGATGATGATGATGAAGATAATGATAAACTGCTAGAAAATTAAGGAAAATGCCATTGTACTCTTAAATTTTGCAAGAATTACTATTGCTAAATTTCCCACTGTCTTTAGGCTTGATACAACTAAATTCAAGTCCATTGTTCTGTGGATAAACTACCCAGGTAAAATCATTATCTGTTTTTTTTAAACATATATATATATCTATATATATATATATATATATATATATATATATATATATATATATATATTGAAATACTGGTTAACAGATTAATATTCTCCTGACTGGGAAGTGATATCGGAAAATTCATACCCTATCCAAAATTTATGCAGCAAAATTGTATACTTCTCCACAATGCCTACCTGCCCCCCACCATAAGTTAGCAGTCACGGGTAAATTAACTACACCATACTGTACAATCTGTAAAGACAAGTCTATTGTTGATATGTTGCATATTTTGGGCATGCAAATTCATTGTCTCCATACAGACTTTTTGGTAAACAACTTTAAAAAAATCAGGTTCATAATGATAAAAAGTGATTGTAACTGGTATAACTGTTTATTGGATTTAAGCATTTTTTACACCCTTCTGAGAATCTCTGTTTGGGTCAGATTTTTGTAATAGAGCACTCAAAGATGACCTCTCACTCAAGTCATGGAAGTCAGTTATCATACAAGGACTTGTTACATGGAAATATTCATAACATTTCTTATGGGCTTGAAAACTTGTGGTATGTCCTCAGCAAGCCTTATTACCTGAAGAAGTAATACATTGTCTTTTTTATGGAATAATAAGGATAAATTGTCATCACAGGAGGTGCATGGTGCATATTATTTGCTGGGCAACTTTATCTCTCTCATTACGTCTATTCAACATCTCTCATTACGTCTATTCAACATGTCTTGCTTCTGATGCTCTTAGTAGCTGGTTTATTTGGATTTGAGTAACAGAACTTATATTACCTATTTAAATGTGTATGGTAGTGTAGCGATGTGAGGTATTGCCAGCTATGCCAGGAGAAGTAGGGCAGTGGATGTGTAACATATGCCATCATTGCTAGCTGGAGTCTTGTAAAGAATTATATGTCATTTGTATATCAAGCTGATTTGTACAGGTGCTTGTGTTGTAAATGTATTTGTAAAACTGCTTGTATTAAAAACATGTACCAACAGTGGGTCCTGCTGGACAGAAAAAATGAAATACACCCGTATGTCAGACTATATTATAACTGTTGAAATTAAAATTGTAACAGAGGATACTGGAGGAGAAGAAGATTGTATCTCACAGGTCTCAGTGCAGCCAAAGACAAAATGTCTGTACTAGGAAGACTTCTGTATTGTCCTTGGGGGTGAACTAATTGCTACTCTGGAAGGGAGGAAGTCTGAATTAGTTTTATGACTTCCAGAAGCTACAACACATCTTAACAAAGCACACTCTGTGCGATGGTAACACATGTTTGTGAGATTCTGGTTCAGTTTCTAGTAAAAGGGGCTAGTACAGGAACCAGAAGTCAGATGACCAGATGTATGTGATATCATTCTGTAATCCAGCACAAAAATGATGTTTTAATACTAGATGAGACTGAAGTCTGTTTTTGTAACCTAACATAGAAGGATCATTCACCCACTTCATCTCGTCTTACTTTAGTAAGTAACCGGGGAAAAGTAATTCTTTAGATCAGTCAGGAATATAGTGAGATATGTTAAGTACTGTTTTTCTGTATCTGTGTGAATCTATTCACCTGTGTTATTTTAATATTCCCTGTGATTGAAACTCTAGTGTTTATTGTAAATACATATTTAGTACTTTCATGTTACTTTATTATTATATATATTTAAACTTCTCATTGTGGCTGGTCCTTTATGGAATACTTTAACCTTTGAAAGTACTTATATTTATTTGGTGACACTGTAGCCCCTCCTGAAAGCCTTGCTGTTTGGTCAACATTACTATTTGTATTAGTGTTAAATTCACTCAGTGTAACTAGGTACGCTTATAAGAGCCTTAAAGTAGCTGGCTTTGGAGTATCTGGTTGCAATAACTACCTAATAGTGTGGGCAATGGGTAGCAGAGCAAGTAAATCTGTGCCAGCCTTTCCCGTGTGTGTGTGTGTGTGTGTGTGTGTGTGTGTGTGTGTGTGTGTGTGTGTGTGTGTGTGTGTGTGTGTAAATCAAATCTCAAATGGTGTGCATGTCAACTGCTTAGAAGTTGGACACAAAGCACTGATTTCACAGAAAGAGGTGTGGAGGACTTGGCTTGAAAACTCAGCTGAGGACTCCACTCTACAACTGTGCCAGTGGTGAGTCTTACTGGTGGCCTGAAGAGACAGACAGAAACCCAGCCCCAGGACTGAGTGTGTTCCCTGTGTACTCTTAAGAGAAATTCTGCTTCATGCAGACAGCTGCATCTGGAAATACTGTGTGTATCTATTTTTGCTGTAAGTGAATGCCCCTCAACAGTGTCAGTAGTGAGGATTCAGACTCCTTGATTACTGGCCCAGAGGACAGATGTCACAGATGGCAAAGTCACAATTTCACATTTATGATACTAATTTGTCATTTTTCATGTTTTCTTTGTCAAAACAAAGCAAAATATGACGGTTGAAATATAAAGAAACATATTGTGTATGTCCTAGTAGATGTGTGTATAGCCAATAATACTGAGTAAGATTATTGCTAATAATCAACATTCAGTTGCATTGCAGTCCTTCAAGATAAATTATGTACATAACTTTGACCTTTGTAAGGTTTTACATCTACTTTATCCATAACAGTTATGACCTCTGTTATTCAGTCTTTCTATATCAGTGTTATCATGGGAATCTGCAGTTAAGTTGCACTTATTTCCAGCGTTGTATGCCTGAATGTATTAAAAAGCTTTGGCTTTAGCTAATGATATATGTCAGTTTACCAGTCCTACTTGGTTCAGTAGTTTAAATGATTTTATTAGCTTAACTATGTGCATTCATTTGGGTAAGCATATATTCACTGCATTAGACATTTAAATGCCTCCTCAGACATCATTACAGTAATAATTCCAAGTCATCTGAAGTCATTACATGCTGAGCAATACCAAAACATCTGCTGCTAGACTGACCAGACATAGCAATGTTTTTTCTTTAATATGTTACATCGCATCTGCCAGCTGAGGCTGTTGCCAACCAGGGTTCACATACATTTCCTACCACTTAAAAGTCTTTATCACTGACCTACATTGTGAGAATCTTCACAGCACACATTTTCCTTTGCCACATTCCTAACTATCATCAGACTTTTGTGCATGCATGGTACAAGCTAGGCCAGGTCTTGACTAAGTTGTTCTGGTGGGGGTCCGCAGGCCTGGTATCTGTACATGTTAGATAGCCTTATTAGTTTTTATTATTTAAGTTCAGGATTGGTAGCATGATGCATAAACATAAAAACAGGTGACTCAGGCAGAAACAAGTTACTTATGCCTGCTGAAACAAAATGAATGCTCAGATACCCCAGTTACTGACATCAAAGCTGCCTCCTCCATTTCCAACACAGAAACATTCATCTTGCACTCAAAATTCAAACACAAATGACTGGCTTTGTAGGCAGGTATCTAGTTAAGGCATCCTAGTGATTTACACTTCTAAAATCTTTGCTTTATTTGAATGTAATTATTTATAAACTCTACATTCATTAAATAGGCTTTCCCATATCATCATCTATTGATAAACAGTCCAGGAAGGATTTTGATACTATATTGTCACACTGCTAATTACTTCATAGATTTGAATCATTTATTTTAGCTGCAAACATGATAACTTATTTAATGTGAACAGACCTGTCTCAGTGTAAGTGGTTTTTCATTTGCTGCTCCATTTGTAAGAAAATATGAGTTAGTTCTGGCTATGTGTAGCTGATTGCTATATACAGTATAAAATGAAAAACACATTGTATATTTGGTTAATACAAATGCATGAAACAGTATGCAGGTGGGCTAGCAACTAAGCTTCATACAAAATACCACTCACAGAGTGTGATTGACTGTTTTATAGTGCAAACAGTACATACACAGTTATCTCATATGTATGCTGTGTGAAAGTTTATACAATATATTGTTGTTTTCTAAACCATGAAACTGCATGCCTAATGAATGGTCATATCTGTAATCTGAAGTACCATGGTTAAAGTAACTCCTAATTGGATGAGTTGCATCTAGTCAATTGTGGCTTTCCAGAGAAAATCATTGCTGGCCCTGCTTCTATTAAAGCACCAGCAGTGATTCATGGAATAATTTAGCTTTCACTTTTCTCCACAGTTGTGTGACCAGTGGTGCAGAGACCAACCCCCCCCCCCCATACAAAAAAGCTTATTTTTATGTTTTACATCAGGACAAAGCTATAACCAGTTGTGTTGGTATGGTTGTACTTTTGTCTGGGCATAACTCACAAATTTATAGTGGAATAATAATAATAATAATAATAATAATAATTTGTGATACTCATAAATAAACTGAAACAACAAAAAAGAAAAGGTAGTGTCATTCCTTCACCTGTGGCATGATTTGTAGCATCAAAGCCCCTTTATCACCAACATTCATTGTCATAAACATGCATGATGCATTAGCAGCACACCTGCTGTTTATGGCCTGTCCACTCACCACATTCATCTGCTACACAGTTTCATACACCACTGCTGCCCCTTTGCTGATGTGCATAGCCGGCCTTAGGCATAGGAAAATTAGGAGGCAGCCTCGGATGTTGCTCTAGCGAGGGCGCTTTTCCAGTATTCATTTGTTATTTTTTTTCCAGTAAAGAAATGGTTTCTTTAAAATATGTTGAATGAATACAGGAAAAAATGAAGAGTAAGACAAACTGTGAGAAAAAGGAAAAAAACATAATCTGGATGGTGTAGGTAGACCAGGATGGGGACACTGGGGATGTGGTGGGGGGGGGGTCCTATGGAACCCTTTTGCCTAGGGCACCAGTCAGCCAAAGGCAGGACCTGCTGATGTGAGCCATATAACCAAGTAATATTAAGTTGATGTTGCCATATGCCTTCAGCTATCACCTCATTTTCCTTAGGACTTTCAGTTTCATGCATTTTATATATATAATATCTATATATATATATCTATATCTCTATATATATATTTGTTTATATATATATATATATATATATATATATATATATATATATATATGGATCTACTTTACATGGTTGACTTTTCACAAAGTCGACTTTCATACGGCCAAGACCATATGATCGACTTTTGAAATGTAAACATACATTTATACTATACTATTCAGTCATGTAAGAATGCAGAGTACTCTTTTTCAGTTAGCTGTTTACAATTTAATTAGGATATATACACACACACACACACACACACACGTGACGTAGACCTATATATATATATATATATATATATATATATATATATATATATATAGATATATGTATGTGTGTGTGTGTGTGTGTGTGTGTGTATATATATATATCCTAATTAAATTCTATACAGCTAGCCAAAAAAAAGAGTACTCTGCATTCTTACATGACTGAATAGTATAGTATGAATGTATTTTTACAATTTAGTAAACCAAGAGGTGGGTGTAGTTAGGGTAGGATGAAGGGGACAGCCGCCTCAGGTGCAACATGTTGTGGGGGAGGGCATGATCTGAAGATGCCAGTCAATCAGTAGTACAATATCAGTATTTATTTCCATACCAGCATTTTTGAAAATGCCAGTGCTGAAATGAATAGGTCAGGAATGAAGTGTGTGTGGTAAAAAATTGTGACAAGCTGTCTGCTACTGATGCCAGATGAGGGTACAGCACCGGGCACCTGATGAGCTGACCAAAACTTTAACTCATTACAGCCTAATGAAACCTCTCGGCATTTCTGCCATTACCTCCTACTGATGCCTCTAAGCAACAAATATTGGTTGCTCATGTTTGCATTAATAATTTCAAAACTATGCTACAGACAAGGTATCAGCAGATTTCATCTTAATGCTTACATGATGGCAAACACATCTGTACTGATATTTCACCATTGTCTACTGCAGCTAGAGATATATTGAATATAACTTGTATACTATTTATTTGTACTGTAATAATTTCCAGGTTTCTCTAAATTTCTGAACAATCAAGTGGCAAAGAACTGACTAGACTCATTGCTTGAATAGTTACTGAGATATCATAAGCTGTTTATTCAATATTACAAAAATTAATATTCATTGTCTTTACTGTACCTTATAAACCCAAGTTTAAGGCCTAGAACTGAATGAATGCCACCACTGTAAAGATTTCGTTATGCTGAATAGTTTTCCATTTACAGTTTTCTAAAAACATTTTTGGTTCTAGAGATATGAATATTTATTTGAACTGTGAGGTGTTAACTTGATTAAAAAAAAACTCACGTCACACCTACTGGGAATTAATAGTACTAACTCAAAAGAGCTCCAATAGTGTAAATAAGTTAACATCTCATATTAGATGTAGAAAATATTCATTCATTCGTCAATCATCTGTTTAATCCACTTGTGGAGGCATAGCCTATCTCAGTATAAACTGAAAACAAGACAGAGAAACTAATCCTAGATAAGATGCCAGTCTATAACAGATGCATATCTGCACTCATTTATACATAGCATTTGTAGCTACAGGTAGTTGGAGGATCACTGTTTCATTAGAGCTCTTTGTGGAAATCACATTCAGGTTCTACCCAAAAAGCATCCCAGCTGGGTTCAAACCACTGAACAAAATGCTGTGAAGCTGCAAAGCTAGCCCTTGTACCACTGTGACTCCAGGTGGAAAGTATATTATTTGCAAATGTATTACCTTAATTGCTTACCACGCAATATTACATATAATCATCTGTGCAGAGCAGCATAATTATCTACTGCCTATGTATTAATGTCCAGTGAGCATGTGATATTTGAAGTTTATAATTATACTATAGTATTAAGAGTAACTTACATGTACCTCCAATATCGCAACATAAACAGTCAAATGTAGTGCAGCATCCGGAACTTACAGCGTCCTCATTCCAAATCAGTGCAGAAATGTAACTGTTTGAGGGCAGGCCAGTACACACTTATAGTAGCCTTCATTTGCACTGAAACTTCTGGAAATGTGTTACTTCAAAACCATATTATTTACTGTTACAGAGAACAGGACATCCATGACTGCAGGTAAACAACAGTGAAGTCTATGACCAAGCATTGATTGCTAACCTGATGTTCAGCATTCAGCATTAGTTTGTTGCTTGTCGATTTACCCATAAGGAACAAAGGCTGGAACACACCGGGAGTACAGCTTTAGTCTCACTGTCTGTTACTGGTGTTGCCAAGTTTTCAAAAGCACAAGACTATGAAAATGTTGTCCTCTCTTAAGGCACTCGAGGACATTTCTTTTGATGAACAAGCATGTCAGTTCAGGAGAAATGCTCATTGGTATGAAAGTGCCTATTTTATTGGAGCTCAATTAATTATTTTTGCATAGTTCCCGGTTCATTAACTGTGTTATAACTTGCTGTACTTGGTTTGAACACACAGCTGTCTTAGCAAACTACATTGAATCCAAGATTACTAAGACCTGGAAGGATTGGGCTTCAAATAAAACACATTACCAAAATCCTTTAATTTGTTATCCCTTGCAGAGTTTTAATTTTTCAGTTTTACCTTTTCAAAAATTAAAAAAAAAAATTAGGTTTCCACAGTTATATTGTAGCATATATGACTTTCTATAAAAGACCCTCTTCTTCCCTGGTTTGGTAGTATGATTACAGACTAACCTCACCTACTGTTAATAAAGGCAATTCTATGTTTTTCACAGTCATTTTTTTTCACAGTTTCAATGTTTTGGAGGTTTCCTAATCTCAACAGTCTAAAGAAGTTCTTTTTCAGGAACAAAAGTACTTTTAAACTTCATCTCTCTTTTTGGGCACAGAGCCACTTGGTTTGCCTGTTGCTGTCATCAAACAAACCAGAGCCCTATTTACAGCTAACTCTCTTTTTCAAATACAAATCAATGTGTAATAGCTTGGCTGAGATAGAAACTGGTCTGGACAGGTTAAAGTCACTTGGCCTCACCAACATACGAATCAATCCACTCTTCCCTTTGATCTTAATTTTCCACACATGAAATGAGACTGATTTAAAAAGATAATTACAAAGCCTTTAGCCTTTTGGGATATATATATATATATATATATATATATATATATATATATATATATATATATATATGTGTGTGTGTGTGTGTGTGTGTGTGTGTGTGTGTGTGTGTGTGTGTGTGTGTGTGTGTGTGTGGGTCTCATTTCATTCAACAAAATTACATTTCTACAAAACATAATTTCGCGACCCTTTTTTCCTGAAAGTGCATCTTTTCGAAAATGCACTTTCATGAAAAAGCAAGCAAGCGAAAAGCAATGTAGGTTGTTGCTTAGATCGCGGCACAGCAGAGATAAGGGAATATTCCCTTTTCCCCACTGTAGTGCAATCTCGGAGTGAGAATATATAAGTAGCAAGGGTATAGGGGGCACAGTTCCCCACATGAGGGTGCAGGGAGGCTTGCCCCCCTGCATACATGTGGTTAGAGTTGTCTTGCTTTTTTTGTGTGTGTGTTTTTGTGGTTTTCACTTAGTTGTTTTTTCGCTAATGTGCATTGTCATACAAATGCACTTTCAGGAAAAAGGGGACACAAAATTACGGTTCCTAGAAATGTAATTTCGTTGAATGAAATGAAACCCATGTAGATAGATAGATATACTACATACTACTAAAACACGAAATTGCTGCTGCTTACCATAACCTGGCAGTTTTTGGTGGAAAATGCTCACACACCATTAAGCCTGCAACCTACAAATATTATCTACTGTCAGCACACCATACTGTCTGATACAGCTGTTTTTTAACCCCACGTCTGTCCCACCAGTGTTAAAAAAAAAGAATCTGCTGGCTGAGCTAATGAACCCATGGCTGCATCTTTTCACTGTTTTAAGAAACCATGAGTTCTTAACTAGCTCTTCTAAAGAGTGTAATACCTGCATTATCTGAGCACATCAGCTCGTACAGTGTTAAAGCTCTGTGTTTGATAGTAGATGTTAGCACTGTTCTTATTTGTTTGCCCTGTGCAAGAGTGGTTATTTTGCTGGTGCTTCTCAAGTGTTTTGTGGATATCTGTCTAACTACCACCACCATTTTCCCGCACAGTGTGTACTGTCCTAGCCCTCACCATTGATATCTCACTACATACCCGCCCGGCTGCTAATTATATTGCTAAGAGGCTGCCCTGCTTTCCCACCTTGCACACTCCCTCTCATCCACCACCATCTCTCTTCCCCCCACCTCAACTTGTTTTTCACACCTCACTTCTCCCACTCAAGCACATCTCTCCATCTCCTCTACTCACCTCTTACTGACTATCATCCCATTGCCTAAATGAACCTTTCCCCAATGTCTTTTAAGGTTTGACCTATTTTTTGCTTCCATTCCAGCTCGTACAGCCCATTCTACTAGCCCCTCACTATCGGTAAGTCTTCTAAACTGATTAGCTGTGCCTCCACTCTTTGACTGCAGAAACTACTTGCTGCCCTAGAAAGGAACTAAACCAAAAGAAAGCAAAAGTAAACAAAGAAAGAAACAAAATTAATTGCTACAGCTTGTAGCACTAGAGCATGTAAGCTCCAATTGTTTTAAATTGTTTTCCTGTAATTGTTATAGCCCATAGCTTAGAATGCCTCTGCTCTAGCACTCCCCATTTAGTGTGCACACTCGCAGGAACACCTTCTTTCCCTGTTGCTATTTGGCGTGTTCTGCCTGCCTGCTTTCCACTAGTAGGTGGCAGCAAAAGACTATAATTCCTCTCTCCCAATTTCCATCTATCCCCTTCTTCCCCACTACCTCTGTTAGACCCAAAAAGGGAATCAGGCTATCTCTCACCCCCACACTAACAGTCAGTAGTTAGAGCCATTGAGCAGTTCCCTTTGCTGCTCACAGACTGAACTTATTGCATACCTGCCTGCAGTAGTACACTGTCAACCATCTATTTGTCCTGTTACCCTAGTTATTTTCTACAAGGTAATCACTAATAGTTACTTGCTCAGTTCTCTGGGATTTCTATACCCGCTCCGTTCACCCTCCATTCCCCTACCCTGCCCCCAATTCCTACCCGCCCCCACTACCTGCATATTAATCCAACCCCTGCCCCTCCCACTATCTACCCCATCCAGTCAACTCTAATCTCTTTCTAAGCAATACCTCTTCCATCCTCTAATATACACCACCTAATCCAAAACGCCTCACATCTCAACACTACCTATATTCTCATCAGCCCTACTACTCTCTCTCACCTCTCTTACTTATCTTACACAACTTCCTAACCCCTACCGTACTTCTCCTTCGCATTCCACTGTCTCATACCACCATACTTCCACACCATCTTTCTTTCAATTTCCCATGAACTCTTCTCTTCCTACACAACCCTACAGTTCAAACCCAAACTATTACCTATCCCACCCTCTCACCACTCAAGCCCCAACCCTCTTGGCAAAAAACTTTCTTTCATAATCCAAAATCCCCATCCACTCTAATCTACCTCACACATTTCCTCCACCATATCTGCCTCTCACTCTCCAGTGACATACACCTCAACCCCTGACCCATCAACCCACCTACTCCTCCTCCCAAACCCAAACATCCAAATCCATTCACCTGACAACATTTAATGCACAAAGCCTTCATATTAAGGTTCCTAACATCCATGCCTGGCTTTCCCACAACCATCCTGACATAACTGCCATCTCAGAAACCTGGCTCAAACCTATTATAAAAGATAATGACATTCATCCACCAGGTTACCAAATGATTCGCAATGACAAACCACATAAAAACATGGGGGAGTAGCTATTATCTACTCCTCATCCCATACCATTGCTCCTTATACCAGTCATATCCCAAACATTGCCAATTCAGAAATTATAATTGGTCTACTAAAAATCAACAACCACAAGTCCATATGCATAAGCACCCTCAATATTCCCCCAGGCAATAACATCCAACACTTGAAAATATCCTCTCCTGGTTTTCTTCTACCATCAAAAATGAGATCTATATCTTTGGAGACATGAACATTAACTGGGCCTCATTTAAATCCGAACCCTCCCCTCCCACACTATCAGTCTGTTCAATTTCTCCCAACTAATAAACTCCCCAACTAAGCCAAATAAATATGGTACCTCTGGAACCATCACTGATTGGATCCTAACATCCCATCCCAACCTTATCTCAAATGTCGGAATACTTCCAGACCCTCTAAGTGACCACCTATCCACCTTTGCCAATCGTCTACCCTCTCATCTGCAAAAACAACACCTTTACATTCAAACCTGCAACACATCCTCCTTCAACCCTCTTGTTTTCACAGAATGTCTACAGCATACAGACTGGACCCCTCTAAAAACCCTACCACTCGATAATGCTGTATCTTATTTCAACCAGTAATTCCTAAACCTACTAAACCAGCAAGCATCCCCCTTAGGACCAACTGCATCAAAACCAATCCCTGCTCCTGGCTCTCAAAAAAAAAAATAAAACTAATAATGCAACAAAGAGACAAAACATGGAAGCAATATCAGAAAAACAAAACACCTAACTCCATCCTACAATTTAAGCAACATTGTAAAAAAACTAATGTCAAACGAGTGCAAAGCATACTACTCCAAACTTCAACCCTTGTACTCATGTAATCCTAAAAATTTTGGGACTCCATCTCCTCCATCCTCCACCCTGGTAATAAAGATAACCCCTATCCAAACCCTAACCTCACCGAACTTGAAACAGCCACCCAATTCAACTAATTTTTATAGAGTGTATTGCAGAACTATCCTCCTACTTCCCATACACCCACCCTAATCCCACACCCACTCACCACTTCCCTAAACTCTCACCTCCATCCTCCCCTTCATCCTAAACCCCATTCCCATTATCACAATAAAAAGTCTTCTTCACCAGCTGAAACTATGTTACAATGCACCTGACAATCTTCCAGTATTCTTCTACAAACTATCTGCAGACAGCATAGCCTTTCCCATCTCTATTCTTATAAATAGATCCATACAAGAATCCTATGTCCCATCCATCTGGTTCCATGCCTACATAATCCCACTTCGCAAAGGAGGCAAAAGCACAGACACCACCAATTTTAGACATATTGCCATCCTTTCTCCACTTTCGAAAATACTTGAAAAGCTATCCATTCACAACTGATGCCATACTTAACCCATGGCAATCTCCTCACCCCTACTCAACACGGCTTCTGCCCTGGCCACAGTACCATGACTGTCCTCCTTTCCTTTCTTGAAGCCATTACCCAAGCACATGACTCTGGTAAATTCGTATCTACACTCTTTCTAGATCTTTCAAAGGCTTTCAATACCATCTCTCACCCTTACTCTTACCTCAGCTCTCCTCCCTCCATCTCTGTCCCACCACCATAGCCTGGCTCTCCAGCTACCTCTCTGATTGTCAACAAGCCATTCAATGGAAATCTTCAACCTCTCCCTTCCTACCAAATCCCACCGGCATGCCCCAGGGTTCTGTCCTAGGCCCTCTTCTCTTCAACATTTTCATCAACAACTTCCACTGCTCCCTTCTCGAATCCTCACTCATCCAGTATGCAGATGATGTCACTATCATCTGCTCAGCTTACTCCCCCTCTGAACTCCTATCAGAAACTCAATCTGCCTTCTCTAAAACAGAAACCTGGATGCAAACCAATCACCTGGACCTAAATGCTAACAAAACTAAACTGATGAGCTTCACTCCTTCTAGAAAACTCCACTATTAACAAAAACTCATTTTCCATACTCAGCCACAATAATAACCCACTCAAAATTGTCCCCAGTACCAAACTGCTCGGCATCACCATTGATGAAAACCTAAAATTTGACACCTACATCCACTCCTCCATCTGAAAAACCCATCAAAAACAAGATCTCCCTTACAGACACAACTGCTACCTAAGCCCCTCCACCAGACAAATTTTAGCCTCCTCCTACCTTCTTCCATCTCTTATGTACAGAGCTCCTCTGTTTACCAACCTCCAGCTTGACCTACAATCCAAACTCGAGTCCTGTTACCACGAAATGTCTCAAGTACCTGAAATTCCTTCAGCTCACCACTACCCACAAGCTCATCTTCAAACCGCCCCCTCGCTTGCCTCAGCCTTAACCCCCTATATACCTAACCGCTCACTCAGATCTAAAAACCCAAATCTTTAAAAATTGTTTTTCCTGTTGTTAACCAGGTTGGTGTCTGTCTGGGGTGTGCATATAAACAGTTATACATATATAAACAGTTCTTACTCATGGCTAAATCTTCGTGCAAAGATGTTAATACTTTTAGGCATAAATTAGGTACTGCATCTGGGCCTGGGGTTTTCCAATTAGAGGGTTTTCTTAACATTGTTTGAATCTCTCTGGCTGTTACTTCATCCCATGTCATATCCTGTATCTTTGAACCTCTTACTCTTTCTTTAACTTCGTCTATCCATTTAGCATCTTTGTTATGTTCCACAGGATCTTCATAGATAATTCTCAAAAATGTATCTATTTCTTCTTTTTTTGGCAGTCTTTCAATTCCTTTTACCTTATTTCCCATTTCTCTATAAAACCTTTTTGGATCATCAATAAATTGCTAATTTTGTACTTTTCCTTTTTATTTATTTTCGTATCTTCTAAGAATTTCAGCCTGTGCTGAAATTTTTAATTTGTTATTTGCAATAGTGCATGATAGATCCTGGTCTGTTCTAATACTGTGCATTGCTTTTATCAAATCTATCTTTCTTAGTACCTTTGCAGATCTATTTCCTCTACAGTGACACTTCTTGTCTTAACTGCTTTATAGTTTTCTCTATTCGATACTTCCATGATGGTATTCGATTTCTCCCCTTCCTTCCCCTCACTACCCTGTATTCTTTTGGTAGAACTTTATCAGTTATTAATTTAGTTGCACAGTAATATATCATGTTTACATCTGTTACATCACATGGATCTCTATGAAAATGTCCTAATTACTCTGTTCATTTGTTTTATCAAACTTCTGACTTTTTGGGCTTTATTGACCTTCTGCAGTCTATTTCTTTCATTGTTCATGATATAGCTATCTATTAAATCAAGCAGCTCTTCTCTTAGCTCATTTTCATCAAAACTAAGGACACATCCCTTGTTTTCCAATTTCTGTGAGCGCTCTATAGAAGATACTATAGCATTTTCCTGTGGCACATTCTCTTCCAGCTTTATCCTGTGCTATCTGTTGCTCTATCATATGGGAACTCACTGGCCTATCACTCCTCAACATTGATTTCATCAGAGTTTCCACAGTTTCCTGTTCCTTCCCTTGCTGCTAGCTTCAAGTGAAGGTTTAAACTGGTTTCCTGTGGAAGGCTCCAAATTATCTTTATATGACACCTGACCAATTGCTTCCTGTTCTACTGATTTCCCCTTAATTTGGATATCCATTACTCTATCCTGTTGTGGTGCTTTCTGAATTAGATTTTCTACACTGAATCCTTCACTTTGCAGGTACTCCATGACCTCAGTTTCTATTTCTTTAACTTCTCCATTACTAATCTCCTTTTCTACTTTTATTCTTTGTCTTCTTATTTTTTGTATTGTAAAGTTTTCCATATCTGGATTGCTTTGCATGTATTTCTCTTCAAAAATCTTTGGTGCTGCTCTTTTTGTATTGGTTAGTTTTGCTTTCTCCTTTGCATAAATATTATACCATATTAAATCTCTTTTTCTTTCCCATGTCCATATGTCTTCTTCAGATTTTTCCTGATCTTCCTGTTTCTCCCTACTTTGGGGACTCACTCCATCCTGCTGTGATGTAACATGTGCTAGGCCTTCTACACCAAATCCTTCACTTCGCAGGCACTCCATAACTTCAACTTCTATTTTCTTAACTTCTACTATACTAATCTTCCTTTCTACGTTCCATCTTTGTGATGTTATTTTTTTATTGTGAAATTTTCCATATCTCAATGCCTTTGCCTGTATTTCTCTTCAAATATCTTTGAGGCTGCCTTCTACACATTGATTAATTTGTCGTTCTCCTTTGCATAGATATTGCACCATATCAAATCTCTCTTTCTTTCCCATGTCCATATTTCTTTTTTATACTTTTCAAATATCTCTTGGTTTTGTTGTTTATATTTTCGCACTTCCTCAGATGCTTCTCTTTCCAAACAGGTCAAGAGGTCTTGATCTATATACTGTTTTTCACAAATCTGTTGTCAAAAGTCTTCTGTGTGGTCACTGGCATGGTTTAAAGCCATGGAAAGTGCATCGACAGTGCAAGGTTATATCGTCTTCCACACATTCAGGCCAGCTATTACACAAACAGACATTAAAGGTGGAGGTGCCTCAATTTGCATCAGAAATAAATGTATCTCAAGGCTGGTCAAACAGGACAATGCACTTGAACTTCTCCACATTCAAATCACCATAGGCAAAATCCCATACCACTTCCTTGCAAGGTATAGTTTCCACTGTATGATGCAGGAAACACATACCATGTATTTAAACTTGTTGGAAACACTCGCCATCCAATCCAATACCATATTCATGGGTGACTTTACTTACCACACTATTAATTGGGAATCATATAAGACACTAAACATTCAGGCGCAGAGATTCCTGGATTTTCTAAACACAAACTCCCTGGACGAGAATGTTAGTACACCAACTGGGATGCAACCATACTGGATCTGGTCCTCACTAATATAGGAGAGTACTGCACATTCCCTAGTGTAACGTCTTTTCTGGTAAGGTCAGACCACAAAATGGTCTCCTTTGAAGTAAAAATAAAATCTGTAACCCCAGCTAACCCTGGAATATTCAGGAACTACTCTAACGCTAGCTTCCCACTATTAAATGATAACCTGGCAAAATTTCAAGCCCCATAAACCCTGAGAACACTGCTGCCTACATGGAACTGTTCACTGAAACCCTATACCAGCATGTTAACAGCTGTATAGAGGCAGCTGTACCCAGCAGAAAAAAGTACAGAACTAACTCAAAAAACAAGCCACCCTGTTGGAATCACAACATAAATGTGCTGCATAACACCCAGCAGGATAAAAGTACTGTCATCAAACTAAAAAAACAACTCATAGGACCAATAAAGTCAACCAAAGCCAAATTTGAGGTACATTTGGCTCCCCACTCCAAGGACAAAAACAAGGCATTCTTTATCTATGAATGCAGCCTCAAAGACAATCCACAACTGTCTGTAGAGCTCATTGTTAATGGAGCCACCTAGACTGAGCCAGAAGATATAGGAAACCTACTAGCTGACAAATTCAGCTCTAACTTTACCAGTCTCTCCCCCCTCAACCTTCCTAAAGGAAATACCATCAAATGTAACTCCCCCTGCTATGGGAACAGGTTCTTAATGCTATAAGGTCAAGAACACTGCATCAGTGGGCCCAGACAATATCTCAGGATGCCTTCTACATAGCACAAAACATGACCTATTAGGCCCTCTGGAATTGCTAGTTAACTCTAGCCTCCAAACAGGCTTCATGCCTCATGAATGAAGAAAAAGCAACAGTCATGCCTCTGCACAAAAGTGGGCCAACTACAGCCCTGTAAGTCTCACTAGTTTCATATGCAAAGCCATGGAAACAATTACCTTAGAAATGATCAATAATGACATAGGAAACCTACAGATACTGGACCCAACACAATTTCATTTTGTCAAGGGCAGGTCATGCCTACTCAACCTGGTTGACTTCTTTGAGAAGCTTTGAGAAGGTCACCAATACAATGGGTAAGGGCAAAATGGTTCACACTACCTCCCTTGAACTGGCCAAAACATTTAACACAATACCCTACTCTGGCATTGTTAACAAAATTAAGAGGTTAGGTGCAAATCCTTATGTCACCCAGTGAATATCCAGCTGGCTAACAGACAGGACCCAGGAAATTAGAAATGGTGAGTTCATGTCTACAAAGAGGGTCAGTCACAAGCCGCATTCCTCAGGGATTGAACCTGGGACCTCTCCTTTTTGGCATTTACTTCTCTGAAGTCAAGGCCAATGTTAATGGCCTCTAGCTGACTAAATATGCAGATGATTGCAGATTGAACATTTCATTGACTCCTCCACTGACACAAGTGTTCTCCAGGAAGGCCTGACACAGACAAATAACTGGTTTCAGAGCCATGGGCTAAAAGTAAATGCAGAGAAATGCATAAAGTATCCTTTGGGAAGTCATCCACCCCTGGTTACTATCATACTGACAACACACCTCTAAGAGGTGACCCAGTAGTCAGAGACTTAGGGACACACACAGACATCTAATCTAGCCTTTGACCACCATGTGTCTGCAGTAGTGAGGAAATCATTCTATGTTGTGCAACTTATAAACAAAAGTATGACATCTAGGTCCAAGGAAGTCATTGTTTCTCTGTATTTGGCATTCAGCAGACTGATCATTGAGTACAGTGCCCCCTTTGTTATGTACCTAACTAGGCATATCCAACAACTGGAACATCACAGAGGTTCCTCAATAAAAGGCTACAGGGAGTAAGTAACATATCCTCTGCAGACCACCTCAAAGCCCTATCCCTGTATTCTGTCTCATACAGGATGCTGAGAGGAGACCTATGCCTGGCATACAAGACATTGTCAGACCCCATTCTGATGGATATCCTGCATATCCACAAAGCAAACAGCACCATAAATACCCATTTTAAAGACTTAAATCTTGCCTGTGATACAAATCAGATCTGCTGGAGAATTGGTATGTATCCCAGAGACTACCCCTTCTCTGAAACAGGCTCCCACCCATGTGGAGCAGAGTTTTGGCCTAACTCAATTCAAGTATGACTTGGCCAATTGGATAGGGAACAGGAAATTCATCCCAGGCTTGGCACCTATATCTCTAATGGGAACAGGCAGCCTGTAAATGGGTCAGCTCTCAGGTCCCTGCTTATAAATGTTTCATGTCCCAAGCCCTGCTTACACTTATCAAGGGTACCATAACTTGTCAGAGGTTCAGGATGCATGACTAGGTTTACAAAGGTCCTTCTGGTAATTAACCTAGTAAACACCTTTGAACCTATGAATCTGCAAACCTATGAAGGCAATAAATATGTTTTAAGTTCTACATGGAAGCTTGTAGGACAGAAAAAGACAATGACATTAACCAATGGCACATATAGTGACTAACCATTTACATCACCTGCCTTGTATGAATATTCCATAACCTGCTGATAATATTTACAATCTAAGTTCTGTGAACTCAAACAGGGATAATAGGATTTTAAAATTAAATTATCTATGTAGTAATTATATTTTAACTTTATTACAATAATTCATGTCTTTAAATCTCTAAACATTAAGGCATTTGGAAAATACAAGACTTCTGGAATATGATTTTCCAAGTGTGCCTCCATTTTGATAGACCCAGGGGTGGAATTAGTGTTGTCACATAGCAGAGGGTAGAAAGGACATACTACATGCAACAGAATGGTTTAAATTGGTGATTCTGAGAGAGATGGTTGTGGAATTTTATATATATATATATATATATATATATATATATATATATATATATATATATATATATGGATCCAGGACGTTTTATCGAAAAAGCACTTTCGTTAAAGCGTGTGACCAAAAAAAAAAAAAACACTACATTTACATTTTAGCAGGGGAGCTTTGACCCCCTCCACCCCCCATATTGGGGGCTATGCCCCCCACACCCCCTACTTTAATATACTCCCTCCGAGACCGCACTACAATGGAGAAAAGGGAAATTTCCCTTACCCGCACCATAGTACAGCCTCGGCAGCAGTCATACTTACACAAAAGTGCTTCTTCGGTGAAAAGCACTTTTGCGTAAGTATGCCCGGCCGTTTGGATTTTGGTCATTTGCTCAGTTGAGCGTCCTAGATCCATATATATATATATATATATATATATATATATATATATATATACAGATTCCAGTGAAATGATCAAGAGAACAACTCATCAAACTTCTTGGACTCCTCCAATTGTTAGATAAGGAGAAAGCCATGGTCAGCTGCCTGTCAGGTGCCAGGATTTGGCAGATTATGCATGCACTGAGGTCTGTTGGCAACAAGTACTATTATGACCCTGTCATAGCTCATGTTGGAATGAACAACCAGAGACGTACTTCACTGGACTACAAGAAGAGAGACATGATTGAGCTCTCTGAAAACGTGTTCCAGGCAGGTATGCCCCTAGCCTTGAGTAGCATATTACTCTCACCTAGAATGATGCCATAGTATAAATAAAAATGATCAATTTCAATAATTGGCTTAGTTTTTGGTGTCATTCAAAGGGAATCCAGTTTCTATCAGCCTGGGATGACATTGTTGACAGACCTCACTGCTTTGCTAGAGACGGTTTGCACCTGGCACAACTAGGCTTTTGGCTGCTGGCAAAGGTTCTAGCCTACCACATATTGCCTTTTTGTGGCAAGGTCTCAAAAACAAAATTGCTGACATGAAAATTGCCAACCCTAACAAAATAACGATACCCTGCTAAATGCTAGTAGCTTAAACCAAAAACTGCACACCCTGGAAGCACTTCTATCACTGAAAAGGTAGACATCTGTGCAGTCACAGAAACCTGGTTCAAGGCCTCAGAGTGTACCCCGGCCTTGCAAGGCTACAATGCCTTCAACACCTTCAGACTGCAAATCAAACTTGTGAGAACTAAAGCAGGCAGAGTTTCTATCTATATTAGAGAAAACTTCACCTCCCAACCAGTTAGACTGGACAACTCCATGGAGTTATTCCATGATCAGATTACTGTGGGTAAGACCCCCATTCAAGTCATAGCTAGTTACAGATCCCCCTCCATGGAGCTTGATGCACACTAGGCCTACTTGACCAACTGGAGTCAGTCCAAATATTACCAAACACTCTGGTCATGGAGATTTCAATTACCCCACCAATAACTGGGAAACCTACTCTAGCCCTAACTCACTAGCACAAAAGTTCCTTGACTTTGTTAACTCAAATGCCATGGAACAAAGTGTTCAAACCCCAACAGAAATAACAAACATACTGGATCTGGTCCTCACTAACATGACAAACAGATGCACCACCACAACTGTCGGACCCTCGTTAGTTAATTCTGACCACTAAACAGTCACCTTCAAACTGGCACTAACACCAGAACTCACAAAGGGCGAAGTCAGGCTAAAAAACTTCCCCAAAGCAAACTATACCCTCCTAGGGGAAGGTACAAATGCATTCCAAACCCCACCCCACAACTGGAACTGGTAACTCCACCAAAGCTTACACTAAAGCCCTGTACAAAAACTTGTATAAGTGTTTAGACTTGGCTGTTCCAAAGAGAATCAAAGAGAGCCCCAAGTAAAAAAAAGCCATTCTAGTGGACATCCAGCATCAACAAACTTTACAACAAATGCAAAAAGTAGCTGTTAAAGAAAACTAAGGCGAGACCCCAACAGTGAAAAAGCACCCTCCTCAGACTCAACAGGCAAATAAGACAAAATGTCAAATCCTCTAAGGATAACTTTTGAGAAAAACTTAGCAATCATAGTCAAAGATAATCATAAAGGCTTTTACAGCTACACACATATCTTAAAAGGTAGGACCCAAGTATGTGCCGAACTAGTAACTAATGGTATCACACACACCGATGCTGCAGAAATAGCAAACCTGCTAGTGGACAGATTTGATGAAAATTTCACTCCCTTATCCCCTCCAAACTTATCACAAACCTTGCCCCCAACTTCCCCACACCCTACATGTCTAAAGAGCAGGTCATTAAAGTGTTGTCCAAGGCAAAAAACATAGCCTCTATGGGACCAGATAGCATCCCAGGCTGTCTACTAAACAAACTAAAACATAAACTAGCATTACCATTAAGTACCCTGTTCAATCACAGCCTAACCACTGGCTTTCCTCCTGTGGAATGGAGAACAGCAACAATTATTCCCCTCCACAAAGGTGGTTTAGTAACAGACCTAGAGAATTATAGACCCATAAATCTGACTAGCCTCATCTGTAAAGCCATGGAACGTTTCATCATGGACCTCATAAATAAAGACATAGGCGACCTACAAACCCTGGATCTGACCCAGTTTGGCTTCATCAAGGGTATATCCTGCCTGCTAAACCTGGTGGATTTCTTTGAAAATGTGATCAGGGCCATTAACAAAGTCAAATCTGTGGAGACAGCATACCTCAACTTAGCAAAGGCCTTTGACACAATCCCACACTTAGGCATTACCAATAAACTTCGCAAACTGAATGAAAACCTCTTTGTTGTAAGATGGGTTGCCAAGTGGCCCACAAACTGGTCACACACTATCAAAGTGGGTGAGTCCACATCAACTAGCAGACCTGCCACCAGCAGGGTGCCACAAGGGTTAGTACTGGGCCCCCTAATGTTTGGTAAATACAGGCAAAAAACTAAGGGGCTGTGGCTGACCAATTTTGTGGACGAATGCAAACTGGGTGCAATTATTGAATCCCCAAATGATGTCAGTATACTTCAGGAGGGTCTTACACAGATCAACAACTGGTGCCTTAGTCATGGTTTCAAACTGAATGAAAAGAAATGCATCATCATTCCCTTCAGCAAAAACAATGTTCCTTCACACTATCAGATTAATGGCAATACCCTATGTGCCTATGAAGTTGTAAGAGATCTGAGATCACAAGTAGACTGTGACCTTAACTTTGACCACCATGTGTCTACTGTTGTAAGACACACTTTCTATGTAGCACACTTGATTAGCAAAGTCATTGCCGCTACAGCAAAGGAGGTTATAACCCCTCTATACTCGTCACTAATCAGGCCCATAATTGAGTATAATGCTGCTATCAGCATGAACTGTACATATCACCTGCAGCAATTGGTGGACCTCAGAAGTTTCTAACTAGGAAGATCAAGTGAGTCCAGCACGTGCCTTACACAGACCGACTAAAGTCCCTGTCACTATACTCAGTATCATATAGACTTCTTAGGGGAAACTTATGCCAGTTTTACAGAGCAATCTCTGACCCAAACCTAATGAATTTGCTGCACATATGTAAATCAAATGGGACTAGAGTTACTCATTCCAGGGACCTAAATATGGCCTGCAGTTTGAATAGGATGTGCTGGAGGGACAGATTTGTCTCCCAGTGACTGACGCATCTTTGGAATAGGCTGGCAATTTACATGGAGCAGAGCACCTCTATGACACTGTTAAAAAGGAACCTAGACAGTGGATGGGGCACTATAAATTCTTACCGGGGATAGCACCCACAGCCCTCCTGAACATGGGCAGTCATTAATAAATGCAATCCTGAATACTGAATATCTATGGTATTGCATTAGGATGAAATGGCTAGGCTTGAAATGACCTCCGGGTTGACAGCATAGTAACCTCCTATGATCATATTAGGAATATGATCTTCTGGCATGTTGTGTGATCTCAAAGCTGGTATAAAGTTATGGGAGTGTGAGAGGTGCAAGGAGGCCTGCCACCTGCAAAAAGCTGTATTTAGTGTTTGTGCATTTGTTGGTGAGTGCATAGTGTGGGGTGTAAGTGTACATGTGCATGTGGAGCTTCAACGCATGCTTGTGTATTTTGTGCTTGTAGTTTTTTGTGTGTGTGCATCTGACTGAATTCGATTGATTTGAAGAATGTGGGCATACATGGTAGTACATGATAGTGAGTGAGACAATCAGTTTGACTAATTTCGATGCTATCATTGTTTTGTTAGATGATTCAATATATGTTAATATATTAGGCACACAGACACATACACACACACAAACACACACACACACACACCTCTCTTTTCAGTGGTAGTAAAGACAAGCAAGACACACATCCCTTCTTTATTCCCGGTAACATCTCCAATTTTATCTCCATTTCATTCATGGGTATCCACTGAGATTCTCTTGCCACCTGAGAGAAATAATCATTCCAGTGTACCCTGGGCATCATCTCTGTTGGCTGTGCTTGGTATACATGTAGGGTGAGACAACCAAAGGGTGTCCTCACTGAGTTTCCTTATCTTCTCTACTGTCTCCACTTAATCGTCAGAAGCAGCAAATTTGATCCAAGATCATCTCAGGTTAGTGAGCCTTCACTCATGGAGGGTAAGCCCAGCAACCCTGTGAAGGAACTTAATTTCATTAACTTATATCCATGATGTCATCCTTTCATTCACTACCCAAAGCTTATGACCACAGCTAACTGTCAAATTGCTTCATCACCATGGTCTGACACAATGTCTGTAGGAATGCAGCTGCTGCTGCACTGATCTGTTTGTCTACATCTAAGTCTGGCGGATAGCACAGAGAACTAAATCACTGAGCTATTCGTGAGCTGCTTCCTATGGCCAAGATAAAATGTTTGATTCTTTCATTTGCCTACTGTGTGATTCTGAGTAAGTCACTTAACCATACAGTGGTCCTATGTCATCCCGTAAAATAAATAATTATGTCCAGTGGGCTTAACTTGTCAACAAAGAGGTAACATAACATAACATCCCTTCTATCTTCAATCATGAGCAAGGCATGAATATACTTAAACACTTTGACTTGATGTAGTTGCTTCTCAATCTCACCTGCACACAGCAATATACTCCCTTCCAGCAAAGAACCAAAATCTCTGGTTTAGTAATTCTGATTCACCACGTTTAACAGTGAACCATTCAAGGAAATACTACAGATCACAGTTGCTTATGTCTACAAACAGCCGTCACTATGTCTTTACTTGTGTAAATATGTTCTGCTTTACTGTTTGATATCTCACTTGTGCAAAATATGTTGTGCTTTACTAATCATTTACTTGAACCCCAGGTCATGACTGAAAAGGGTGACTAGACTAGCCAACTTACTGGGTGAATAAATGGCAATAAATAAATAAGTAAATAAATAAATTAAACAGATACTCTCCAAACCTTGGCTGCACTTTAATAACCTATCCATGGACATCATAAACAGGAAAAAAAAAACATACTCTTGACAGAGTCATATATCTTGAGTTAAGTTACTTTGCATAACTTTCCTTGTAGTGTAGACATAAGGTTCTAATATAATAATAATAATGTAGAGTTGGTAAAGGTGAATGAGTTTAAGTACTTGGGATCAACAGTTCGGAGTAATGGTGAGTGTGGAAGAGAGGTGAAGAAGAGAGTACAGGCAGGGTGGAATGGGTGGAGAAGAGTGTCAGGAGTGATTTGTGACAGATGGGTACCAGTAAGAGTGAAAGGGAAGGTCTACAAGAGGGTAGTGAGACCAGCTATGTTATATGGGTTGGAGACGGTAGCTTTGACGAAAAGGCAGGAGTCAAAGCTGGATGTGGCAGAGTTAAAGATGTTAAGATTTGCATTGGATGTGACTAGGATGGACAGTATTAGGAATCAGTATATTAGAGGGTCAGCTCAGGTTGGACAGTTTGGAGACAAAGCAAGAGAGGTGAGATTGCATTGGTTTGGACATGTGCTGAGGAGGAATGCTGGGTATATTGGGAAAAGGATGCTAAGGATGGAGCTGCCAGGTAAGAGGAATAGAGGAAGGCCTAAGGTAAGGTTTATGGATGTGGTGAGAGAGGACATGAAGGTGGTTGGTGTGAAAGAGCATGATGCAGGGGACAGGAAGAAATGGAAACAGATGATCCGCTGTGGCGACCCCTAACGGGAACAGCCAAAAGAAGATGATGATGATGATGATGTAGACGTAAGGTTCATTGGCTTAATGCCAATAATGCAGACACAACTCCTTTCCTAGAAATACAGGAACTGAATATTATAAAAGCAGAGGCCATGGGATCCCATACCATTGTAGCACCTACCACAGGATGTTGCAGAGTACACAGTCAATATGCCTTTTTCAGGTACACAAATCACACATGCAAATCCACAGTTCCACAGCCAAGACAGAATCCATGTTGCTATTCCTGAATTAGATGATCCAATACTGGATGTAGTCTGCTTGCCAACATCAAAGTGCACACTTTCTAGGAAAGCTGAGATTGTGATCCCTCTATAAATGGAACATGCCCACCTGCCCCAATTTAAAAATGTGGACCACCACCTCAGCTTGCCAGTCAACAGATCATGTACCCTTTTTCCTTGCAACACTGAAAGGGCACATTAATCATGATACTCCAACAATATTCATTATCTTCAAGATTTTCAGCCATATCTTATTCATTTCCACAGCCTTGCCACTGTTGTAGTGTACAATCACCCCAGCAACCTCATCTACACAAATGAGCTCAATCTCAACATCTACGTCTGGCACTGTCTCCACAGAGGAGGACATGTCCACCATCTTATGGAGGTCCTCAATGTGTTTATCCCACCTCCTAACAATGGCCCCATTCGAGGTCAGAATTTTTGTCAAGAAAAGACTAGATGATGTCAGTCTCATCTCTCCTGAGTCAGAGGACAGTTGGCCAGAAGCTCTTTGAGGACATTATGAAACCTTTTGTCAATATCTATAAACAAGTATGTGTTAGGTGGGGGTCCCCTTCAGATGATCAAAGTTTTAAAACTTTGAATTTCATATGGCCGAGACCATATGATCGAAGTTTTAAAACTTCTAACGTTCTGAACGGAGATCTCCATATAGCGCAGAATGGGAAATTTTCCATTTTCCTTGCTGTAGTGCGATCTCGGAGTTGGTATATTTAAATAGAAGGGGGTGGGGGGGTGCACCCTGCAAAAAAATTCCAGGAAAATTTTTTTGTTTCGTTTTTCTTTCAGGTGCTCGAAGTTTTGAAATTTCGATCATATGGTCTCGGCCATATGAAATTCGAAGTTTTAAAAGTTTGATCATCTGAAGTAGACCCGTTAGGTGATGACAATCTCATCTTCAGACATACTTTTTTAAACTCCTCGTGGATGATATTTTTATGTTATGTTTTATGGTGGAACAGTTGATAAACTCCATCAATTTGGTCATTTCATTAGCAATAGTAATACTCTGTAAATATGATACATTTTCTTCAAGTCACATTTGAGTTAGGAAATTTACATCTAGTATTTGTAGAAAAGGTTTGTATTAATAGTTATCTGCACAATGACATTATAAACCCATACTTTACCATTACAACAGTAGTGTTTGGACAAGCAGTGGGAGCCAATAGACTGATAGCACTGTAACAAGCCACTGTGCATGACTCAGATGTAATGGACAGTGACTTTCAGAAGATATGTTATCAGCTTGAAATGACAATCACACAGAAGATATGTTATCAGCTTGAAATGACAATCACCCTTAAGAAAGACACTGATGACTAGGGAAACAACAGGGAGGGGAGATCTTGCTTCTCAGTGACAGTGATAACACACATCCCAAGTAAATTTGATACTAAAAAGCTTATTATGTTTCACTATAAGTTGCAGTAAACAGTTTTATTGTGTTGTAGGTATTATTAGTAGGAAATGATCTGTCCATCTAAGCTCAGATGAATTAAAGAAATATAGCAAAAAGCAATTTAATTTTGCCTTTAAATTTGAACACAACTTAAAACAGCAGTTATATTGTAACATTGTATCAAAGGCAATAATAATTGGTAGCAGTACAAATGGTATTTATCCTTATTATGTATACCCTATAGCAAATATGTGACTAAAAGGTATACATTTGTGCCACCTGTCACAAGTAAGGCTTACAGATTTACCTTGAATGCTGATTGTTTTAATAGAAACATGATACATTTGCATAGACTGCACTGGATTCTATGTCATCATCATCATCATCATCATGATTATCAGCCCCCCTTTTCCCATTTTTCTACATGGAGTCGGGGTATCGTGTTAACTGTTGCCAACTCTCTCAATTCAGTGCCACACTCCTGCCTTCTTCAACACTCATGCCTGACTGTTGCAGATCTTCTTTCACACAATCCATCCACCTCTTCGCTGGGTATCCTCACTTCCTCTTACCTTCTTCCTGTCTGTCCCAAATCTTTCACCAGATTGTCTTCTGCTTTTCTACACATGTACCCAAACCATGGTAATCTGTTCTCTTTGAGCTTTCCTGTAATTGGAGCTACTTTGGCTTCTGCTCTTATGTCCTCATTTCTTCATCTGTCCCACAGTGTGCATCCTACCACCTTTCTCAAGCACTTCATTTCCATCACCTCTAGCTTCTTCAAATGTTCTGCCTTTACTTCCCAGGTTTCTGTACCATACAGTAGCATTGATCGCACCACTGTCTTGTACACCTTACTTTTCAGCTTCTTTGGCATTCTTCTGTCATAGACTATACCTGATACTCTATGCCAGTTGGCCGCAGCCCCTCTGATTCTAGCTTTAATCTCTTCATTCAGACTACCCTTCTCCTCAACTACCCCTCCCAGATACTTGAAGCTGTTTACTTGTTCCACTATTTTCCCTTCTATCTCTATTCTCAGCTTCTTCTGATTTCCCCAATTTGCTGCCATGACCACCGTCTTATCTGTGCTTAGTTTCATCCTGTGTGCCTTCAGATTTGCATTCCATTCTCCTATCCTTTGCTGAAGTTCTAGCTCAGATTCTGCTTGTACTGCCACATTGTCTGCATACAGCAGCTTTGTTGATCCGTCCCCTCCAACCTGCTTGCTAATGTAGCCATCACCAGTATGAACAGCAGTGGGCTCAGAGCTAAACCTTGATGTACACCCACTCCCACTGGGAACCCCTCTGTGAGGCCAAACACTGTTCGTACTTGAGTCATTGTGTCCTTGTACATATAGCCTGTACTAATTATGTTTCTGGGACTTCAAACCACCACAGTACTGCCCAGATCAGCTTTCTTGGGACCTTGTCATATGCTTTCTCCAAGTCTAGGAATGCCCAGTTGGACTCTATCCTCATCTCTAGCTTGGACTCTATCCTCATCTCTAGCTTCTTTTCAAGTATCTGTCTCAGTGCAAACATTGGGTCAATTGTGCTTGCATCCTGAACTGAATCCAAACTGCTCATCTTCCATCTTACATTCTCCGACTCTGCATATCCATTTATCAGTCACTCACTCCAGAACTTCCATGCAATGTGATAGGAGTTTGATGCTTCTGTACTACCCACAGTTGTGGATGTCCCCTTTATTCTTCTAGACTGGCACACATATGCTTATTCTCCAGTCATCTGGAATATGCCTTTCTCTCCACACTTCTATTAGTACCCTCAGGAGCCATGTCTCCCCTATCTCACCTAACATCTTTATCATATCTGCTGTGACATTATCTGAGCCTGACACTTTCCCTGACTTCATCTTCCTTAGTACTGTTCTTAGTTTTTCTATGGTGGGCTTCTCTTCTTCTCTCGTTGTGGGCTGTTTCTGGGACAGTAGAGCTTCTGTGGGGTTTTCTTCATTCAGAAGCTGCTGGAAATACTCCTTCCATCTGCATTTGATGTCCTCTAGACTGCTGAGCAGGTTGTTGCTGGCATCCCTTATGAAGGGTGTCTGACTGTCTTCTTTATCTTTCTTTTTTTACCTTGCAACCTGATATAGTTTTTTGTGCCCTTTACTGAGTTCACTTTTCAGATGTTGGTACAGTGCCTCTGATGTCCTATTCTTTGCTATTGCAACTTCTTTCTTAGCTTCTTTGTTAGCCAACCAGTAGTCCTTCCTAGCCTGGTCAGTCTTTTCTGTCTTCCACTTCTTCCTGCACTCCTTCTTTCTTCTGATGACTTCCTGGACTTCTGCATTCCACCACCAGCTTTCCTTATGTACCTTATTTCCATACCTGGCTCTGCCACATAGCTTTTCTGTAGTCCTCACACAAGCTGTTTTTAGGTGTTGCCATTCTTCTTCAACTCCACCTATTTCCTCCACTTCTTGGGATGCTAGAGCCCAGAGTAATTCCTTGAACTGTTGTACTTTCTCTCCTGTCAACTTCTGGGTCTTCAGCACTGCATTCTATGTAGGCAGGGCAAATTGTTGCATAAAGGATAGAATATCAGGACACTGTTTAGAGATTAGGAAACATATTCCAACAATAGCCCTGGCAAACCATATAACAGGCACTGACAAGAATTTGTTTTCAGTTATCAAGAGTCACTTCTTCTCCAAGGCTTGGGAACATAGGCTAAAGGCAGAAGTATGTGAATAGCAGTAAATGTCAATAAGTATCCTAGCTTGGATACCACTAGTACTATAAAACTGCTGCTGAAGGCTAAACAAGGGCTCTTTGACAAGTATGACAATCACTATTGATCATGTCACAAAAGTACGATAATAAAAGACCAAATCTGTTCCGATTCAAGTGCAAAAAATAAAACAACAGAAAAAATGTTATACCAGCAATTTGTCTATATGGTGAAAAGCTAGCCATTTACACACTAGTGAATGCACAAATGAGTGTGAATCAGCTCCCTATTGAAATGTCAGCACTGAAAATGCATGTTAAAATGCCAAAAAAAGACAGAAAACCTGGAAAAGACCAAATGTCAAAAATCACTCCTCTCCTTAAAACATCATTTTGCAGGGCCTTAAGCCCCCTGCACCTCCAATCTTATATATACCAACTCTGAGACTGCCATACCTCAGAGAAAAAGGAATATTCTGAGAAATGGCATCATAGACTTCATATATATTAATCCGTTCTTCTCGACATTTAGTCTCCAAGTTTTGGGATGACATTTCAAATTGCTAATGTAGCGGCTGATCACTAATATTTGCAAACAAGCCTGGCACCTCTAAACAAACAATGCTAAATAAATATTTAAATATTTTAGATAGCATTTAACATAGTTTTAATGATCTTTATGTGGGTCTTTTATGCACAATATGAATACAGAGTTTGTTTCTTAATGAATTTTCTTATTGTAAACTGTTATTTTTTTGTTTGTTTTATGAAAAAAAGACTTTCCATGGCTCCTGAGCACAGTTTTTGACTTTAGTAATCTGGAAGAAAACCCATGCAGATGCAGTGACATGGGGTACATGAGCAAACTCCTCAAAATGATCACAAGTCAAGAAGGCAGTACTAAAACCAATATCTTGGAGCTGTTGGGCAGAAATGTTTACCGCCAAGTCTCCATGCTGCCAGATTCCCTGTATGCTGACTGCAGTGTCAAAACATAAGTAGCATTTCTAGAGGAATTAAGTTTTACTGTTTATATTTAGAACATTTCTACATGCCATAAAAGAGTTTTAAGTAACATTTGGACTTACAGAGAGGAGCTTCAATGCTTAATTAAATTAGAACCAATGGGAACTTATACATGTAGTGACCTGATTGTGAGACAAGAGCTTTACTACTTTCATGTAGCTGTATATTCTCTTGCAGAAACATTACAAATAAGGATTGCTGCTGCTTAAATTCAGGAGTATTACTGTGGTAGTCGATTACTGCAGATTTGAAATTCACACAGTTAATGGGTAAAAGCATGAACTGAATAAACCAGAATTAATCTAGGTTACCAGACTATTAAAACATGTAGATAAGGGAGGGGGTTAGATATGCACACTTAAAGGCAATGAGAAGAACGGTAGGCTTTGCAAAATGTTTTATACCCCATCTGATAGGAATTGTACATTTTTAGTGCATATTTATGAATTATCGGGGGGATTACTTGGAATCACATCAGATCAGAACAATATTTTATCTTTATTGACAGCAATATTATCATCATAAATTCTTTAGAGGCCAGGCTGCTTATCCTTTAATTTCTTTAGAAAACAGAGCAGTAGCCAGTTAGAAATTAAGCACTTATTCTTTACTTATTCTGAATGTGTACAAGTGTGTTCCACATTTAAACATGCAGTTGTGACTTTGTATAGTAGCCATAGTTTCTTAGTATGCACAACATTCCCAGTATTTAAGTTAAAGTAGACCTTGCTGTCTTTAGTACTATGGGTGACCTGTGATGCCAGATAAAAACAGTAGCAACATCTCATAGGCAATCCATCCTGGCTTCTACACCTGGCAGTAGTTACTATCAGATCTCACTTGTCATGCTGTCTTTTAGAACCTTATAGCACAATAGAAATATTGGACATACTGGAAATATAGACTTAGACATAACAAATGCCAGCTATGATTAAAAACTGTAGAGTGGCTTACCTACAGAAGTTTCACAATTTCTTATCTGGTCTGATGTGAGCCCCAAAATAGTGGTCTAAATCGGAAACTTGATGGAAAAATAAAGTGGTTGCTTGAGGGGGAATGCCAATGGAAGAGTGGCCTAATGGTTAAGGTGCTGCTTTTACAACAAAAAGGTGCAGGTTGGAGTCTCACAAAGGGGATATTGGCTAGGCTTAAAATGTATGAACCTAAAATGTAGTGGTACAGAGATTCATGATGAGCTCAATCCCCTGTAGTGCACTTGTGTCACATGCTATACATTGTTTAGAAACCAAATACAGCTTATTTACCAGTGTTATCAAAATTGGTATTGTAATCAGATATGGGGGGGGGGGGGTGGCAGTCAACAGATACATGGCTCAGTCTGTGACCAAATGGAAGGCAGGTAAGAATTAAAGCTAAAATGTGCATGCAGGGCTTTACACTTCAGAGGGAGAAACCTCAGAAGATTTTCAAATAATAAAACCCTCAAAAAGTGAATTGTACAATGCAGCACAAAGAGCAGTGGTAAAGGCTAATAAGGTACTGGCATACATACAAGAGATGCTAAGGTCAAAGTTCCACTACAGAGGGCACTGGTAGGGATACAACTGAAGTACTATGCACATACTGGGGCCCAAATGGGAAAGGGGAAATGAGTCCAGTAGAAAGCATGCAATGCAGCATTCCTGAGATGATGGAGGGTGTGGAAAGGCTGGGCAATGTGGAGAGAGTGCTGAAAAATGGCTTTGCATGGATTCAAAGTGAGAAGGGAAAGAAAAATATAATTTGGAAATGTATCATATTACGAGGGAGAAATGAGAGAGGTTTAAATGCAGAGGAAGCGGGGGGCAGCTCAAAGAGGCTTTTTTTTTCAAGTGAGACCTAAGAAAATGCTCTTTGCAGATGGGGTAGTAGGGTTCTTTAATATATCACTTGAGGCTGTGCTTTAGTATAACTCAACATTGAGTCTAAATGGATTTTTTGGACCACAACAGGGAGAGCATGAAACGTGTATGACAGGGCCTATATATTTAGTGGCGTACAGGTCACGAGAAAAACAAAAAAATTCTGTTTTATACAAATGCTACTTTGTACCTTCGCTTTCATGTGGCCATTATTTATGCAGCTCTGTTTCAAGGATGGGCCCATATCCTACACTAAAGGGTCTGAGCTATTAAAAGTATTTTCCTGAATTAACTGCTGTCTTTCTAATGTTTACTAAAGTTACAAGATCCTGAACATACTCCCACCAGTCCATTTGTTTTTTGCTGATTATGTCATCTAACAAAGGGAAAGATGCTAATGCTACACAACAAATAATGCAATACTGAAAAAATATGCCAATGGAAATTCAAATAAAAGTTTGAATTCCTCCTTGCAACTTGTCATTACTAAGTTTTCACTTTCTTTTGAAAGTAGTTTCGGAGAAGTGTCAACTTTCGAAGGGAGCAAGAAAAAGAAGACAGCAGTTCTGAATGCAAGCAAACTTTACAGGTACTGAATTTGTCTGATTGTTATCACTGATAAACTAACATTTACATTGTTGCAAAACCGTCCGAGTCTTGCTCCCACCACATTTCCATCATGAGACACTGTTCATATTGAACTCTTTTTGTTATGTAGAAAATTAAAGTAAAATGTTGATATAAAGGTAGAAATGAGGAATATTCTATTACTGAAGATTTACATTAAACCAGTATGAACAGTTTTACAACTGCAGAAGATGTATCATTTTTGGGAAGTGGTGAGTTATTCGTGTATTCTATAGATTCATTTCATAAGAATGAATTTAATATTGGACAAGATAATAGCCATAACATAGGCAGAGATTATTACAAAATTTCTCTGCAAAATTTGAAAAAGAAATTCATGCCACCTGTTGTTAATATTCCAATTAATACATTTAAGAATGTTTGTAGTAAAGAATTATTTGAGGAATTTAAAAAGCATAGCTATTTACAGCAAAAAGATTTAATTTAACAAAAAAAAAAGAATGATATTTGTGACGCCCATGCACTGGCCCAGTAATCAAGGAGCCTCAATCCTCACCACTAGCACCAGTGAGGGATGTACACATTGGGAGGATAACAAATACACATACAGCAAAGTACAATTTCCCTTAAGAGCACACAAAGATCACAGACAGTCTGGGGCTGATTTCTCCCTTTCTCTCCAGATCCCAATAAGACTCCCCACTGGCACAGCTATAGGGTTCAGATCTCAGCCGAGTAGTCAAGCCAAAACCTCCAGTACACTTACACACACACACACACACACACACACACACACACACACACACACACACACACACACACTTTGGGATTTGGTTTATATACAAACACACAGACACTCAGGGGGAAAGCTGGCACAAGTCCACTAGCTATGCCCCCTTCTGCCAAGGCTATAAGGTAGTAATCTACTGCCACCAACTACTCTTATCAGCTAATATAAAGGCCCTTACCAAAGGGTGTTCAGTTCTACTGTGCAATGTTACTGTTATCCAAATAGGAAGTGTAACCCAGGGCTAAGGCGATTTTAGTGGCTTATAAAGTATCACCAAATACATGCAAGTACTCTACAAGCTTTAAATTACCTCGACACAAAACAGTCACAGTTAAAAGGTTTAAAAATATTTAATAATAAATAATAAAACACAAGATAGTACTTATTAACTCAACACAATGACATTGGAGAGTTCAGAAATCACAGAAAATACTTTAAAACAAAATTGTACGATAGTCTCATATAAATGTAGAAAACAGCTAGACTAATCTGGCTATATTCCTATCTATCTCTAAGAGAAATTACTGTTCTAAATTCTACTTACAGAGCAAGCAAATATAGAGGAGAAGTGCTGGTGAGTTGTTGTCAGATCTGAAGACAAATACAAAGTGCTAAATCTTTCTGTATGAGAAAGTCTTAAACAGATAATACACATTACTGCTGAGTCATTTAAGATTACATCATTCTTGACACTTCTCTGATTTAGTTCCCAGGCTAACAGAACTCAAAATGTTAACATTTGTTTTTGTAGCCTGCACCTGCCAGGAAGTCACAGCAATAAAAGACACTTTACATGTGAAACCTAGTAATTAGCTATGTCTTAAGAGAATAGAAAACATTTCTGCATGCAGACATGCTGTCTCCGAGCTTGAGATCAAACAGTCATAAAATGCTTTACTTATCAGCTTTCTTCCAGCAGGGTGCACTGTGGTTACACTTTTGAAGCTCAGAACATAACATAGTTTTCTTTACATTTGTGAAACAAGCCTGTGGATCATTTTAATATTTACAATGACATTTACTTATTTACAAAATTCTATCTAGCTAGGCTGGCAGCCATCACATTTCCCCCCCCCCCCTCGGAGAACTCAAGCGTGTTTTTCAAGTGACCCTTGAGAAACATTGCTTGACATAGTTGTCTATTCTAGGTATATCTTACCCCATTCCCCATCTTGAGATTGGCATTGCTAATCCCACTGCGGTGCTGCACTGACATATCATATGCTTGCAACTCTAGGCTCCATCTTAGCAACTTGAAATTTTGCTGGCTGGCTCAGTGTAACCATGTTAGGGGACTGTGATCTGTAACTACAGTGAATTTCCTTCCATACAGATAAAGTTGAAGATTCTGCAGTGCCCACACTATGGCTAACATTCCTTTTCTACAGCTGCATAGCATTCCTCTCTGGGTTGAAGCCTACGACTGGGATAAACCACTGGGTGTTCTCCCCCCCCGAAGAAATCTGGCTAAATACAGCCCCCACCCTGTGGTTTGAAGCATCCACCTGCACAACAAATTATTTGCTGTAATCTGGACTGGCTAACAGGGGGTCCTCTCAAAGCTTCTTTAAGTGTCTGGAATGCCTGCTCACATGCTGGGGTCCACAGTAACGTTTCTGGCCTGTTTTTCCTTGTCAGGTCTGTGAGGGGAGCAGCTATGGTACTATAACTGGGGACAAACTTTCTGTAGTATCCTACTGTCCCTAAGAATGTCCTCACCTGCTTTTTTGTAACAGGTGCAGGCCATGCCTGAATGGCTTCCACTTTGGCAGGTTCTGATTTGATCATATCACTCTCCACTCTGTGTCCCAAGTAGGAGACCTCTGCCATACCCACCTGACATTTGCTGGGCTTAATGGTCAACCCTGCCCTCTGTTGTCTGCCCAGCACCTCCTTGATATGCTGAAGGTGCTCTTGCCAGGAATGGCTGTAGATGGCAATATCATCTAGGTAGGCAAGGACAAAATCTCTTGTTCCTGCTACGATATGATCTACCAGCCTCTGGAAAGTTGCTGGGGCATTTTTCATCCCAAAGGACATCTTTGTGAACTCATACAAGCCAAAAGGAGTCACAAAGGCTGACCTCTCACTAGCACTGAGAGTCAAGGACACCTGCCAGTAATCCTTGGTAAGATCTATGGTGCTAAGATACATAGCCCCACCCAGCTGCTCTAGGGCGTCATCTGTCCTAGGCATGGGGTAACTGCCATCCTTCTTTGGTACCAGCACCACTGGGGAGGCCCAGGGACTGTTGGACTTCTGAATTACCCCTAGTTCCAACATTTCCTGTATCTCCTCCTTTAGAATCTGTTTGACTCTCTCAGGCACCCTATAAGGGGCGTGCCTAATAGGCCTTTGGGATCATGTATCCACCTGGTGCTGCACCCGGTGAGTATTTCCCAGTGAACATGTTCCCAAACTCCTGCAACACCGCTCGGATTTTGTGAACCTGGGTAGGAGACAGCTGCTGGGACATTGCTACCCATTCCACTGAGGTGTCAGGCCAAGCCTCACTGAGGAGATCAGTCACCAGATCTCCCTCAGACTTCTCTTGTAATCCACTGCAAATACTCAGCACAAGGGCCTCCCTATCATGGTAAGGTTTCATCATCTCCTCACCCTATGCCCATACAACAACTCAAATGATGAAAAACCTGTGGATTTCTGAAGAACCTCTCTGTAAGCAAACAACAGATAGGGCAGATATTTGTCTCACTCCCTCTTAAACTGGTCTGCAAATGCCCATAGCATGGAGTGTAGAGTTTAACCTCTCAACAAGATCATTAGTCTGGGGATGGTAGGGGTAGTATTTAGGTGCTTCACACCACGGTACTTCCACAGACAAGCCAGAAGGTCTGATACTAAATTGGCACCTCTGTCAGTCAGTATTTCATCTGGGAAACCTACCCTGCTGAAAATCTCTAACAAAGCATTTGCCACCTTTTCTGCCTTAGTGGAGGACAGAGTCACTGCATCCGGGTATCTTGTGGCATAATCTACTACCACTAGGATATACCTTTTCCCTGTGGAACTTGGGATACTTAGAAGCCCCACAATATCCATAGCTACCCTCTGAAATGGCTCCTCAATCACAGGCAAAGGCATCAAAAAAGTTCACCTTTTCTCCTGCCTTGCCTATCTTTTGGCACTGCTCACATGTCCTGCAGTACCCTGTTACATCTCTGGAAATCCCAGGCCAATAGAAGTTCGGCACAATACGTCTCTTTGTATGTTTTTTGCCAATATAACCTGCAAAGGGAATATTATGGGCTATGGCTAGAAGTCAATAAATACAACTCCAGACAAATGCCAGATACTTTAATAAAACAACAAAGCTTTTGGATTACAAATCCTTCTTCAGTGTTAGAATACCTATACTGAATTCTAAAACCTTAAATAATCAATTAAACAGTCACAGATTTTGAGCATTTTATATGCAAAGAAAAGCCTATTTTCCAATATCTGACATATTCCAGACATAGCCATCAGCCTACTCACCCTTAACATTTGGGATTTTACTATTCCTTTGAATATAAGCGTTGGATGCATACTGTTCTTTTGTACATATCTACTAACTTGGGTGAGTAGACTGAATACTGATGATGGGGTATGTGAAGAACAATTAAATGAAATGGCTGTTGAATTTTTAGAAAGGGGTTACCCATATAGAATGGTCAACCAGTATGTAAAAGAAACTATAGAAGCTAGAAAAGTTAACAACATGGTGGCATTTAATATTAGGGAACAAAGCGCAACAATGAATATACATAAAGAAGAAGTAGTAAGATACTTAATAACTTATAATTTCAGAATTGAGTAGGTGAAGAAGGTAATAGAAAAGAATTGGGGCATTTTGATGGCTATGCCTGAAATATGCCAGATAATGGAAAATAGGCCTTTCTTTGCATATAAAAATGCTCAAAATCTGAAACTCAAACTATGCTATAAAGACTTTCCAAAACAGAACAATGGAAGGCAAAATAATTTTAAAATGGGTACCTACCCCTGTATAAATTGTACTTATTGTGATGATATTTTTAAAAATGACACTACTTCATTTATTCATCCAATAACTAAAGAAAATTTTGTATTTAAATGTACGGCAACATGTAATACAGAAAATATTGTTTACCTGGCAACCTGTACAGTGTGCTCATGTATTTATGTTGGTAAAAGCAGCAGGAAACTTAAAGATCGTATTATAGAGCATAAGTCAAATATACGTAGGAGAATGGAAAATAATGCCTTAAGTAAGCATGTAATGGAAAATGAAGTGCCCATAGCTTTAAGTTTAGAGTAATAGACATAAGCAGATTAGGGGTGGGGACCTAAACAATGTTCTAGAAAATAGAGAATATACCTGGACAATTAGAATGAGAGCTGATATGAAACCAGGACTAAATAATGCACTGACTATTAAACCAATATTAGTTAAAAAGCAGAAAGAAATAAGAGAATGAATGGTTTTATGAATTTTATTATGTATATTTAATATATACTTTTATACATAGAAACAATTTTAAAGTAATTAAATGATTATTGTATATTTTTGTGTTTATAGCCTGGCTGTTATCATGTGACTGTTTAATTGACAATTTAAGGTTTTAGAATTCAGTATAGGTATTCTAACACTGAAGAAGGATTTGTAATCCGAAAGCTTTGTTGCTTTATTAAAGTATCTGGCGTTTGTCTGGAGTTGTATTTATTGGATTTGTGCACCTGGCTACATTTTCAGCTTTATCACTGCCCTGACCTTATTTTCTTGTAACTATGGCTAGAAGTGCCAGATGGTAGGCTCTAGGCACTACCAACTGCTGTATTCTCTCACCTTCTAGCCCTCCCTCAGAGGTCTACTCTCTATACAGTAACCCTTTGTCCCAGTATACAGATTCCCCCCTTTCTTGAGAATCTGGTGCCTCACTAGCTTCCTGCCTCAGGCCTTGTTATGTAGGGTATGAGAGCTGAACCTGTCTAAACTCTCTCTCTGTAACCCTTCCTAGCTCCCCTTCCACAGGAAGTATGGCATCCTCTGACAGCAGTGCCTCACTGTCAGCCTGTGTACTACTACTCACCTCTACCTTTGCAGTCACTGTGTCCAAGGGACCATCAGTACAAATAAGCAGCTGTGGCTCACCTTCAGTCTCACTGCTATAGGGTAGCTCCCTCCCTGAAGTAACCACCTCACCAGACCTGGCTGCAAGTATGCGGTCTGACTGGGTCTCCCCAAGCTACCAGACCCACATGCTTGTCTCCTAGCTTGACTGCATGTAACTGCATTAACACATGGCACTGCATCATCAAAATCCTTCCATATCAGGACATCTGCAGGATGGTAGTTTGGTATCCTTGTTGTCTCAAGACAAACTACTGTTGGCATTTTGTCTTTCCCACTTTCTGGTTCTCATAGGTTCATAGGTAGGTACTAGGCTATTGGCCATAGGGCCTATATAAGCCTAGCCAAATGGTACCGTGACTTTTGCCACCCAAGAAAATTATTTTCCTGTGCCCCTGTCAAGCAGAGCCCCAGAAGTGATCCCCGGGGTGAATTTTCTATCTTCCATCCAATCATCAAGATTTTTCCTTGAAGAGTGCTAATGAGGAGGTTTTTTTGATATAGACAGGTAGCTTGTTCCAGAGTATGGGAAGTCTCTGAGACAGGAATCTATCCCTCCAGCATGTTCTGTTTATTGTGATGACAAGGTTTAGGTCCCTAGAGCATGTAGCTCGAAGGGATTGGGATTTCTTTACGTGGAGCATGTCCAACAGCTCTGGGTCTGACATAGCTTTGTATGTTAGGCAAAGATCACCTCTGAGTAGGAGATATGTGACAGAGTAAAGCTGGAGTTTTTTGAGATGGTCTGCGTAGGGCATCTGTTTGAGGCCAGTAATCCTCTTTGTGAGGTATTTCTGTGGCCTTTCCAGTTGTTGTAGATGTCTTGTGAGGTACATACCAAAAGGGGTGTTGTTCTCCATAATGGGTCTAATGAGTGGTGAATACAGGGGAACAATGACCTCTTTTTTCCTGGATGAGAAATCTTTTGTGATGAGGTGTGCCACATAGAAGGATTTCCTGACTACTGTGGTGATGTGATTATTAAAGGAGGGACTACTGTCCACCAAGGTCTCTTATCACAATTTCGGTGTTAAGTAGACCACCACCTATGTGGTAATTCATGGGTACAGTGTTTTTACCAAAAGGGATGACAATGCACTTTTTGGCACTGAGCTTGAGGCCATGGCTTTGACACCAGGCATCTGTCTCAGTGAGGCCCTTTTGTAGGATATCCACATCATTAGGAGATTTGATTATGGCTCAAAGTTTGCAGTCATCTGCGAACTTTGTTAGCCAAAGACCTTCTGTGTTAGCCTGTACTTCAGATAAGTAGATACCAAACAGGAGAGGACCTAGGACTGAACCCTGTGGTGCTCCACTTGTCACTGGTCTGAAGTTGGATTTAGAGTCTGCTACTTTCACAGTGTGGGTTCGTCAGTGAGCCAGATGGCAACCCATCTTGTGACATAGGAATTTATACCTAGTTTAGTGAGTTTGTCTATAATTCCAGAATGGGGGATGGTGTCAAAAGCCTTGGCGAGATCTAGATAGGCTGTGTGTACCACCTTACCCTCATCTACAGCTTTGGTGACCGCTTCAAAGAAGTCTATCAGGTTTAGGAGATATGATCTGCCTTTTACAAACCCAAAATGGGTAGGGTCCAGAGTTTGGAGATTACCAATGTCATTGTTTATAAGTTCCATGATGATATGCTCCATAGCCTTGCAGACCAGGCTCATCAGGCTAATGGGGCGGTAATTCCCAGGGTCCGTGGTGGCTCCCCCTTTGTGGAGTGGGATAACTGTTGCTGTGCGCCATTCAGTGGGCACAAAGCCTGAGGTGAGGCTATGATTGGACATGGTACTTAGGTGGGGGTGCCAGTTCGTTCTGTAGTTCATATAAAATGCAGCCTGGGATGTTGTCAGGTCACATGGATGCTGTGTTCTTGGCTTTGGAGAGTGTGTTTTTTACCTGTGCAGCCGTGATTACAGGTACTTTGCCTCCATGTACATCTGTATGCTACATGGCCCCACTGGTTTCACATAAAACATTTACCCCAGGTCCTAGACATGTACCTGGACTAGTGGCTTCCCCTGCTACTGGCAGATTCTGTTGGGGCAGTCTGAGCTGCCCACCATGGGCTCCCTTAGACCCATGAGCAGCAATGATTGTCCCTTCCCTGTGCAGGGATGCCCTGCTTGCTAGGTATAGGTCTCCCTTCTTCCCCAACTCATCTACAGTACAGCATTATCTATCAGCTAACCAGATCCTCATGTTCTCAGGCAAAGTTCTAAGGGCTTGTTCCCTCACCAAAAGGTCTGCCAGACTTTAAAAGTGGTAACCTGGCATCCACTCACCCATCTATGAAAATAAGTGCAACATATTCACACACACTTGCAAACTTTTTCCTATAAACTTCAGGTGTTAGCTTAAAAAATTCTAGCAAACAATTCTTTACAGCAATATAATTTAAGAAATCATTGTCAGACAGTTTGGAAAAAATAGGTACAGCTTTACCATGGAGTAAGGGGGTCAGGAGCAGTACCCAGAGCCTGTGGTCAACATCATACTGTTTACATACCCTCTCAAACATATGAATGAAACTATCAAAAAAATTATCCCCGTCTGTAAACTGTGGAAGAAATTTACTGACCTTTGTTGCTTCTGGGGTTCAGTTACTCCCTTCCTCATTACCTCCATGACTCTGGCAAAGAGTCAGCATCTCCTTTTCATGTTGCCTCAGCCTCTCCTTCTCCTCAGCTTCCAGGCATAGCAGTTTCTCATTCTCCTCAGCCTGCAAACATCGCAGTTTCTTATTTTCCTCAGTCTCTAGATGCCTCAGTCTCTCTGCTGTTTCTATTTCCAAATGCTTGGCCTCCAACTCAAGTCTCTTTAGCTCCAGATGGATTTTTAAGTCCTCTGTAGAAAGGTTGAGCTGTCCATTCTCTGAGTGTTGTACATCTCCACGGCCAGTCTGATCATCCTCCTGGTTACTATTTTCTGATGTAGCTGTGATTAAAACTGCAACCATGTCTGCTTTAGTCAGGTTTCCATTCACCAGTCCTTTAGCCTGGCACATGTCAGCCAACTGGATCCTTGTCAGCTTGCCATACTCCTCTGCTGACATGTTTGCCTGCTCTCCCTGACTAACTAAGTTAACAAAAGAAATAAAGCAATTGTGATCCGAACTCTGAATGTTCACTGTTTGGCTGATTTAGAGTACAAAAACACCTTCAGTGATCACTGTACACAAGCTACAGGAATTCACTATCCACACCACCACAAACTAATTAATATGTGATGTGGCTAACTCACCACTATCAAACAATTAATATTTGATGTGGATATCCCACCACTGCCAAACAATTAATATATGATGCCCGTGCACTGGCCCAGTATTCAGCAAGCCTCAGTCCTCACCACTAGCACCAGTGAGGGACGTACACATTGGGAGGATGACGAGTACACACAAAGTAAAATACAATTTCCCTTAAGAGCACAAAGAGATCATAGTTAGTCTGGGGCTGGTTTCTCCCTCTTTCTCCAGATCCCCAATAAGACTCCCCACTGGCACAGCTATAGAGTTGAGCCCTTAGTCAGGGTTCCAAGATAAGTCCTCCCAACACTCTCTCTGTCCAACCACTGCTTCGTATCCCTGCCCAAGTAGCTGACACAAACACAAACACACACACACACACACACCTTGAGATTTGATTTATTCACAAACACACACCTGGAAAAGTCTGGCACAGGCTCACTAGCTATGCCTCCTTCTGCCCAGACCATAAGGTAGTTATCACTGCCACCAGAATCCCTTATCAGCTACTTTAAGGCCCTTCCCAAAGGGTGACCAATTCTACTGTGTAATGTTAATATTATCCAAATGGTAAGTCTGACCAAGGCCAAGGCTATTTAGGAGTGGCCTATACAGTGTCACCAAATACATATGCAAGTACTATAAGAGCTTAAACATTAAATCAGCCACAATTAAAAGGTTTAAATATATTTAATAATAAATAATAAAAGAACAAGACAATACTCAATAACTCAACACAGTGACTACAGAGTACAGAATCACATGATATATTTTAAAACAACATTGCAGGATAGTCTCAAATAAATACAGAAAACATCTAAACTAATCTTTACTATATTCCTATCTATATCTAACAGACATTACTGCACCCTGATTACTTACTTTTGGGAAGGCAAGTGCTAATGAGAGGATGTTTCCAGGTCCAAAGACAAATACAAAATGCACAGTCCGTGAGAGAGTTCCAAATTAATATCAAAACATTAATGCTGGATCAGCTGGATGACATCACTCTTTGTCACCTGCCTTCAGTTCCCAGGCTAAACGAAAACAACATCTCTATGTCAAAATACTTACCTCTCAGATGTGCAGCTGCTAGGAAGTAACAGCACAATAAAAAACACTTTACATTTGAAACCTAGTAATTATTTCTGTTTCAAGACAACAGGAAAACCTCTAGCTCTAGACATTGTGTCTGCTTGCTGCACTGAAACTAACTTTTTTATAGCACATTGTAAAGCTTTTAATTTCAATTTATTTTCTTAAAGTTTTGTAAGTTAACTCCGTATGGTCCAGCTTCTTCTATTAAAACATACATTTGCACAGTTATATAGTTTATATACATTTCTGTTCTTTTCCAGTAGGGTACACTGTGGTTACATTCTTGAAGCTCAGTACATAATATACAGTTCAACACATTCACCAGTGGTTTAATATACACATAGCATGTAGTTCCTTTACATTTGTAAGACAAGCATATGAATCACATTAATATTCACAAATGACATATGATTATTTTCAAAATTCCAGCTAGCTGGGCTGGCAGCATCACAATTCTATATAAATCATATTAATATTTTCAAGTGACATATAATTATTTATATAATTCCAGACAGCTGGACTGGTAGTATTTCTCTGGTGTCACAGTTATCATCATGACCTTTTGGATATGTTAAACAGGGGGCATGGAATTAGTTTTTTTTCCACAAGATGATATTTCTTAACTTGTTGTTAAACACTCTTTATAGTCCATTTTCTACACTATTCCAAAAATACACACAAGTAGATGAAATCTACCAGGTAGAACTATTATTTCAGGTGTTGGTGGGTATTTGGAAAATGTGGGTTTATTATTAAATTTTTTATTAAAAAAGTATGTCAACTTTCCTAGTTCATATGTGAAAAATACAGTGGAAGCTGTAGAGAATGTCAATAGGATCAGATTGATGAAAGGTTTCTACTGGCTCAGCATGGGTGTTAAGGATTTGTATAGAGGTAGACCATGTGGATTTGGATTAAAATATATTTCCTCTTATTTGAGGGAACAGACTTATGTGTTATTATTATTGCATTATAGTTGTGACTGATAATGTTTTTAAGTACAAAAAGGATATAATTTTTGCAGAAATGTGGTACTGTCATGGAGGCTTCTTATCTCCCACCGTATGCCAATATATTAATGTCTGCATATGAATCATGAAGATTTTTTCCAATGAAAATTAAAGTTTGTCCTCATTTCAAATTCATCTTTTATGCTGATACCTACACTGATGAGAAGGATATTGACAATGTGCCTTTCACATTGTAATACTGTGGAACACACAAAGCTAGACAGTTGTAGTTAAACTGAAGAGGTGAGAACTGCTGATGCAACATGTTATTTTTTACCTTCTTGAACCATGGTATGAACAACTCCCTTCCAAATTCTTAGAATAGACTCCAGCACCCCATCTTTATGAGGGTGGTGCCTACCAGGGGGAAGGCATTGTACAATTATCAGTACTATCCAGTTAGTGGACTTAGGTTATTTTCACAGATATACCACATGCTATAAAAATGACAGCTACCTATCGTTTATTTGATCCAGCTGGAATGCTTAAGTACTGCACGTTTATTTATTTTACTTATTTTATTTATTTATTCATTTGACATTTGTTTACTGGGTAAGTCTGACTAGGCAGAGACCCATTTTCAGCAGAGGCCTGGTGAGAAAAGCTCCATAATAACAAAACACAACAAAGGTCTCTCATAGGCATTGTACAGATAATGAAGCATAAGTTACATAGATGCTAATTCAAAGTTTAGCAAAACAATTATATTACAATTATACTACATAGTTATGGTGCAAAGAATGATACATGAGTTATATAGATAATTCACAGTTTAGTACAGCTAGAAAACATGGATGCACTACATTTTTCACTTACTATGTACAATAGTTTAGAGAGTATTTACATAGAGTATTTACATACTTACATTCACATATTTGCAGAGAAGGCAGAATTTCTTCCTTGATAATTACAATGAGGCAATCAATAATCATTTATAAAGTAACTTTCAAATTATATAACATGCCTTTGTTTAAGAAATATTTACAAATTGTAACCTTACATATCATATCTAAAAAACAGAACATAAACATTTTAATATATCTTCTTAGAATACCAGGTTCTGCTCCTCAACCCTCCTAAGATTAAATATGGAATTTGAATAAAAATGAAACACAGACAACTTTGCCTAGTGAACCCAAGGTTAACTGTGCTAATTTGATCCTGTAACTTAAATCTGGAAACCTATGCCTAAATTTCTTCAATTATGTCTTATTATAAAATGGATTGAAGAATCCCTTGGCTAGAGTGCATTTTTGCATTTACTTTTTCTGTTTCCCTGCTGAATGCTGTGCGGTTGTTGCAGGAGATAACATTTAGAAAATGGTGGGCGGTGTCCATTACGAGTAACATTGTTCTGAAAGAAAAGACTCAAGAGCAGCTATTTTTTATTCAAGGAGCATTCGGTTACAAGGGTAAGCTGATTTAAACCTCTGCTCCATACTGAACAAACTGGAGATAAGGAAAACCATTTGCCATCCAGATATCAACAAGAAAATCATGGGCTTTTACCAAATGGGTGAAGTGGTCACACACTGTGCACAATTCTTAGACTGACTGATAACTGTTACTTATCATATGCTGTGCTTTGGCTGATTAGGTTATGAAATGTAAAAAATGAAGTATGTATATATGCACCAGTCATCATAGGTTCATAGGTTCATAGGTACATAAAAAGCAAAACATAAACACTGAGAAGATTGCAGTGCAGTGCACAGCCTTTTTGGTTTTGCTTTTTTCTAGGTGTCCATATGTGTGTGTGTGTGTGTGTGTGTGTGTGTGTGTGTGTGTGTGTGTGTGTGTGTGTGTGTGTGTGTGTGTGTGTGTGTGTATGTATGCCGGTTTGTATATGCATATGTGTGTGCGTGCGTGTGTATGGTATATATTTGAAAGTGCAACATAGGAAGAACTGATATTTCTTGAAAATCAGTGAGTTTTGAGTTCATAGAGGCAGTATTATCAAAGTGGGTGGAGATGTGACTGCAATGGGTAGATCTAAGTATAAAAACAAGATAATACAAAAACAGCAGTATACTGCTGATAGAGTGACATTCCAAATATTAGCAGTAAATACAAGCTAAAACTGTTTAACTGGGAAAGTTATGATAAAGTATGTAGGTAAGACCAGTGGAACTCAGGACAATGTCTCTGTATTTGAAACTCAGTAGCCTTAATTAATATTTAAAATATTCATAACCTTTCAAATGGCATGTTTCATTTGATGTTGTAAACTGGTGTGATTTCTGTGTTGAACATTTACTAAGAAACATCTTCATTCAGCTCAGCAAATGGTATTATTTTCCCAACATGCATCATTTATTTATTTATTTACAGTTTGCTGACCGGTATTAAATTGATTCAAAAGCACCTACCCAGCCATTGTCCAGGTTCACAAGAGAAGACGTTTGCAAAATGTCAAAACTTAAACAGATTCTACAAGTAGTTTAATGTTTTATACATGACTATATACAAAACCGTAAATACAAAGAATTAACAAAAACTGTCTATAGGATAATGACATATGACAACTGCCAAGTTACACATTGCAGCACAAGAGAATTCTAAAGTATACCATTTCCTTTCTTTTCCTTTCATAGGTTCATAGGTAGGTACTAGGCTATTGGCCTTAGGGCCTATATAAGCCTAGCCAAAAAATGTACCCTGGATTTCGCCACCCAAGAAAATTATTTTCCTGTGCCCCTGTCGAGCAGAGCCACAGAAGTGATCCCTGGGGTGAATTTCCTATTTCCCATCCAATCATCAAGATTTTTCTTGAAGAGTGCTAATGAGGAGCTCTGTTTGACATAGATAGGTAGTCTGTTCCAGAGTATGGGAAGTCTCTGGGACATGAATCTATCCCTCCAGCATGTTCTGTTTATTTTGGTGACAAGGTTTAGGTCCCTAGAGCGTGTAGCTCAGAGGGATTTCTTTAATTGGAGCATGTTCAACAGCTCTGGGTTTGACATAGCTTTGTATGTTAGGCAGAGATCGCCCCTGAGTAGGCGATATGTGATGGAGTAAAGCTGTAGTTTTTTGAGACGGTCTGCGTAGGGCATCTGTTTGAGGCCAGTAATCCTCTTTGTAAGGTATTTCTGTGGTCTTTCCAGTTGTTGTAGATGTCTTGTGAGGTACATACCAAAAGGGGCATTGTACTCTATAATGGGTCTAATGAGCAATGAGTAGAGGGGAACAATGACCTCTTTTTTTCTGGATGAGAATCTTTTTGTGATGAGATGAGCCACGTAGATGGATTTCCTGAGCACTGTGGCGATGTGATTATCAAAGGAGAGACTACTGTCCACCTGTGTCCCAAGGTCTCTTATCACATTTTCAGCATTAAGTAGACTAGCATTACAATGTGGTAGTTCATGGGTACAGAGTTTTTACCAAAGGGGGTGATAATACACTTTTTGGCATTGAGCTTCAGGCCATGGCTTTGACACCAGGTATCTGTCTCTGTGAGGCCCTTTTGTAGTTTGTCCACATCATTAGGAATTTCAATTATGGCTCCTAGTTTGCAGTCATCTGCAAACTTTGTTAGTCAAAGACCTTCTGTGTTAGCCTGCACTTCAGAGAAGTAGATACCAAACAGGAGGGGACCCAGGAATGAACCCTGTGGTACTCCACTTGTCACTGGTCTGAAGTCAGATTTGGAATCTGCTACTTTCACAGTGTGGGTTCTGTCCGTGAGCCAGTTGGCAACCCATCTTGTGACATAGGGATTTATACCTAGTTTAGTGAGCTTATCATGTTTCCTAACTGTACAGAAGTACAAGACTAAAGATAAATAAAGGCAAAACATCACTGCTCTGTTCTCAAACAAGCTAATTGGCAGCCATTGAAACAAAGAGCACAACTCCATCTTAGTGTACTCCTTTTCAAAATTCTAAACCAAGACTGTCTTGTCAAGCTGGCAGATTCACAATTAGAGAAAGAGTCTACAGTTTAAAAGTCAAGCTCCATTTCTTCTCACTGCTGTCTGTGAAATTAGTGCTCTCAGTGTTCCTGTTCAAAGCAGCTGTCACACACACTCTCTTTGAGATTTGATTTTCACATACACACCCACCTGGGAAAGACTGGCACAGCTCACCCCCTCTGCCACCTCCACCCAGACTATAAAGTAGATTTGCTGCCTACAGAACACCTGAAGCCAGCTACTTTAAGGCTAACAGGGTACCAAATTATGATTATTAAAATTAATACTTCTTCTTCTTCTTCTTTTGGCTTTTCAGGGTTAGGGGTAGCCACAGCTGATCACCTGTCTGCTCATGATTGGCAGTGGAGTTTTATGATGTTGAGTTGCCAGCCCAGCACCCAACCTTCCACAGAAGGCACACACATGCACACACTCACACCTAGGGCCAATTTAGAGTGTCCAATCCACCTACAGCACTGTCTTTGGGATGTGGGAGGAAACCAGAGCACCAGGAGGAAACCCACACAACCACAGGGAGGACATGCAAACTCCACACAGAAGGCACCCCAGCCAAGGATCGAACCAGAGACTCTCTTGCTGTGAGGTGGCAATACTAACCGCTGCACCACTGCAGCTACAAATGGTAGTGTGTAACCAAGCAGAAAAACTTTCAGGAATGTGGAGCCACTAAATAAATGCAAGTAATCTCAAAGATTAAATATAGGCAGTGGTGTCCAGTGGTTAGAGTTGTTGCCTCACAGCAAAACATTCTCTGGTTCAATTTTCAGCTGGAGCACCTTCTGTGTGGAGGCTGTATGTCCTCACTGCAGTCAAGTGAGTTTTAAAGGTGTGTGTGTGTGTGTGTGTGTGTGTGTGTGTGTGTGTGTGTGTGTGTGTGTGTGTGTGTGTGTGTGTGTGTGTGTGTGTGCCTTCTGTGAATTTTGGGTGCTGGGCTGGCAACTCGTAAAAACCCCACTGCCAATCAATCTGTGGACTGTTGATCCACTGAGACAACCTCCTAAAAGGAGAAGCCAAAAGACATTGCTTTTACTCTCAAAGGTTAAGTATTTTCTAAGAGACCAGCCACAGTGAAAGGTATAGATATAGCTAATAATAAATAATAAAAAAGAAAATATGAAAATACTGAATATCTATTTACAATAAATAATAGAGTTTCATATCACAGGAAATGTAAAAGACAACACAGATAAAAAGACCCAGACAGATACAGAAACATTTTTTAGCTAATCTCACTATATTTCTTTAATTAACTGAAGAGTTACTGTTCCCTAATCACTTGCTAAAGCAAGGAAAATGTAAGTGGATGAGTGTATTGTCTGGTTGAAACACAGAGTGCATACCTGACATCTCTCACTAGTATTCAAATACAGTTTCAGTGCTGGCTAAAGAATGACATCACTTGTGGTCACCTGACTCTGTGGCTGCCACATGATCTCCTCACTAGAAACTGAGCCAGGATCTGGCATTGATGTGTCACACTATACCCATAGAACATTAACTAAAATTTATTACATCTGGAAACTGTAAAACAATTCTAACATTTCCACCCTTCCTGCAGAAACTGACAAGCTATTCTCTGGCACCCCAAGGTAGCAATTAGTTCAACACTAAGGCCAATACAGCAGGATTCCATCCCAAGCTTTTCACAGCCATTGCAACTCTGCCTGCATTCAGACCTGTGAGATAAAATTGTTATGGCCTAAACCAATTCATTTAATTTCAGGCTATTTGTCTTAAGGTTAGTTTACCTGAGCTTAACCCCTTCTCTTCCAGCATCCTCTATTAAAACATATACATTTTATCAGTTACAACAATACAGTCTAAAATGCCATGTATATTTCTTTTCTGCTCAGCTGAACCCACTGTTGATACACTTTTAACTCAAGCAATTTTACAAATACATTTTAACACAAGCATCTACACAAATAGGTTGTATATTCAAATGACATATAATTCTTTACAAAATGCCAGCTAGCTATGCTGGCATAAGTTACACATGCACTGGCACAGCTGGCACTACCTCACATTATCACAGCATGAATGGTCTCTCCCTTTAATTTCTCCAAATCTTTTGGGTTTCTATTATCATGACAGGATTGGACCCCATTTCTAAGTCAAAGTACGATTAAAGTCCAAGAAATTAGCATTGTTTCAATCTTTGATGTCAACCAAAAGTGCTCTATGCAGCACCCACAATATGCCCAATAATGACTCCTCCTGCAATTCATACAGATTTACATGTATTAGTAACATATCTAAATATGACTGTAGATTCTTTTTTATAAGATATACTGCTCCTACTACTATTGGAACTCTCTGGGTACCTTTCTTCCACATTGCTCTTGTTTCTGCCAGCAGATATTGATATTTTATGACTTTGTGTCACTCAGTATGCAAGACACTGTAGTCTCTGGGTATGGAGATTTCAATGATCAATGCTACATTTGTCTTCTTTTCATGGACCACTATATCCAGTTTTCTAGCATCTGTCTTTTGAACTGTTGCTAATGGATGATCCCATGTGATGTAAACTTCATCATTTTCTATGATATTTTGTGGCTCATGTTTCCAGTGTTTTTCAGCCACTTCATTACCGTAATGTTTGCACAATCCCCAGTGCAACAGTCTTACTACATTATTATGTCTTTCATTATACAGTCCTTCTGCCATTAGTATGTCACAAACAGTAACAAGCTGTGCGAATATTTCCAATTCGGTTTTACAAAACCTACATTTCTCTGTTTCTCCCACATGTTCAATGGACTTTCGAAACCAGCGTGTACATAACCCACTATCTTGGGCCACCAATATTAACCTTTTATCTCTTGGTTTGAATTCACCTCTCCTTAACCATTCCTGCATTCGTTCTTAATCAGTATGAGGTTCTTCCGGAAGTTGTCTATACTTGCAACTATATTTATGCATTTTCCACATTTCTTGCCTTCGCATTTGGTCCATCACCTTATATTCTTTATTTTGTTTTATGGCACATTCAGTTGCTGCCTGATTTTTATCTACTTCTGGTTTGATTTCCATTCCTGCTTGATGCCGATATGCTTCTGCTAGATTAAGTCATCTTAGATTTATTCGCCTCACATTTCAAAACATATTACATTTTGGTCTTGTGAGGTGAGCAGATATGTGTGGAGTCCCATGATTGCAGATCTATACATGTAATAAATTTCAAGGAGGCCAATCCCTTCTTCAGAACGGGGAATATATAATCTTGTTTTCAGGATTAATTTAAGTCTTCTAAAGCATTCCTTACTGAGGGGATTCACATCTAGATTAGGGGAGGCCATTGTGCCTCTTTACTCATCCCTCATCAGGTCCATAATCAAGTACAATGCCCCTTTTGGGATGTACCTTACCAAACACCTGCAGCAACTGGAAAGACCCCAAAAGTACCTCACCAAGAGGATCAAAGGGCTCAAACAGATGCCATATGCTGCCCAGTTAAAGAAACTCCAGCTCTACTCAGTGGCATACCACCTGCTCAGAGGCGACCTGTGCCTGACGTATAAAGCCATGTCCAACCTGGAATTAAGGGACATGCTGCACCTCAAAAAATCCAAACCCCATTGAGCTACACACTTGAGAGACTTGAACCTCAGCACTGAAATAAATAGGACATGCTGGAGGGACAGATTCATAACCCAGAGGCTCCCTTCACTCTGGAATAAAATCCCAGTCCAGGTTAGGCAGAGTCCCTCATTGACTCTCTTCAAGAGGAATCTTGATGAGTGGATGGGAGATCATAGGTTTACCCCGGGTATCACTTCTGTGTCACTGTTAGACAGAGGCACAGTATACTAACCTCAAAAAGGGCATAGCAAAATTAATTTAAAATGGGTGGCAAAAGCCAAACATACTCTGGCTAGGCTTATAAATGCCCTAGGGCAGATAGCCTAGTATGAACCTATGAACCTATGAGTTTTATTCACATTTGTTCATGTTTTATTGTTAACCCTTCATCAATTCCCAAGCATTTATACACTCCCTCTTGCTCAAGTTCTTTTATATTACATTCTTGTCACAAACTGATTTTTTCCTGATGCTGTCCTGATGCTGCAGTTTTCCTGCTTTAAAGGTTGCTTTTGCACATTTATCAAGACCAAATGACATTCTAATATGTGAAAAAGTTTTGACAACATGCAGTTGTACTTTCAGTTCCTCATCTGATGAGCTGTACAGTTTTAAATCTTTGACAAAGGGAAGATGAGAAATCTTTACACTTTGTTGTTTTCTAGGAGCCAAATTATAGTTATGGCCTAAGCTGTTAAGTAGACAGCTTAATGGTTTAAGGGAAAGGCATAACAGCAGTGGTGACAGAGAGTTACCCTGGAATATCCATCTTTGAATTTTTATCCCTGGTATAATAATTTGTCTTTTATCATGGCTTAATTGCAGAGTGGTCTGCCACTGTTTCATGGTCACTGTAATGTAGTCGATCAGTGTAGGGTGTATCCTATACATTTTTAAGCACTCTTCTATCCATGAATGTGGGATACTATCAAATGCTTTTTTGTAGTCAGTCCATGCCATACTTAGATTCTTCCCCTTTTTACAGTTCTCCACAATGATCTTATTTAACAACAAATGATCCTTTGCTCTATATGACTTTCTTGTATTGCCCTTTTGTTCTACTGCCATAATTGAGTTTTCTTCTAAATGGCTATGTACTCTGTCAACATCAATTCCCACGTATAGTTTATACTTTGCCAGAAGGCAAGTTATTGGTCTATAATTTTTAGGGTAGCTTGCAGGTTCACTCTTAAGTAGGAGCATTGTTTCTCCTGTTGTTAACCAGGTTGGTGTCTGTTTGGGGTGTGCATATAAATAGTTCTTACTCATGGCTAAATCTTCATGCAAAGATGTTAATACTTTCAGTCAAAAGTTAGGTACTGCATCTGGGCCTGGATTTTTCCAATTTAAGGCTTTTCTTAACTTTATTTCAATCTCTCTGGCTGTTAATTCACCCCATTTCATATCTGGTACCATTAAACCTCTCATTCTTTCTTTAACTTCTTCTATCCATTTAGCATTTTTGTTATGTTCCACAGGATCTTCATAGATATTTCTCTAAAATGTATCTATTTCTTCTTTTTTTGGGCGATCTTTCTATTCCTTTCACCTTGTTTCCCAGTTCTCTATAAAACTTTTCTGGGTCATCAATAAATTGCTAATGCTGCACTTTTCCTTTATATTTATCTGTGTATCTTCTAAGTTTTTCCATTTGTGCTGAGATTTTTAATTTGCAATAGTGCATGATAGATCTTGGTCTGTTCTAATACCATGCATTGCTTTTATCACATCTATCCTTGTTAGTGTTTTTGTTGATCTGTTCCCTCTTCTATATTCTTCTAACAGTGACACTTCTTGTCTTAATTGCTTTATAGTTTTCTCTATTCGATACTTCCATGATGGTATACAATTTCTCCTCTTCCTTTCTCTCACTACCCTGTGTTCTTGTGGTAGAACTTTATCAGTTATTAATTTAGCTGCACAGTAATATATCCTGTTTACTTCTGTTATATCGCATGGATCTCTATGAACAGTCCTAATTACTGTGTTCATTTGTTTTATCAGACTTCTGACTTTTGGGGTTTTATTAACCTTCTGCAGTCTATTTCTTTCATTGATCTAAATATGTCTATCTGTGTCTATTAAATCAAGCACCTCTTCTCTTAGCTCATTTTCTTCTAAACTGAGGGCACATTTTTTGTTTTCCATTTCCTGCATGCATTCTATAGAAAGTTCGATAACATCTTCATGTGGCACATTCTCTTTAATTTCATCCTGTGCCATCTGTTGCTCTGTCATATGGGAACTCACTGGCCTATCACTTCTCAACATTGACTGCCCAGCTTCAAGTGAACGTTTATACTGTTTTCCTGTGGAAGGCTCCAAAATATCTTCATATGGAACCTGATTAATTGCTTTCCATTCCACTGGTTTCCCCTTAATTTGGATATCCATTGCTCTATCCTGTTGTCATGCTTTCTGAATTAGATTTTCTAGACTGAACTTTTTCACTTTGCAGGTACCCCATTATCTCAGTTTCTATTTCTTTAACTTCTCCATTACTAACCTCCTTTTCTACTTTTCCTGTTTGTCTTATTTTTTTGTATTGTAAAGTTTTCTATCTCCAGATTCCTTTGCCTGCATTTCTCTTCAAATATCTTTGATGCTGCTCTTTTTCTATTGGTTAGTTCTGCTTTCTGCTTTGCATAGATATTACACCATATTAAATCTCTTTTTCTTTCCCATGTCCATATTTCTTCTTCAGATGTCTCCTGATCTTCCTACTTCTTCTTACTTTAGGGAATCACTCCACCATGCTGTGATGTAACCTGTATTAGACATTCTACACCAAATCCTTTACTTCACAGGCACTCCATAACTTCAACTTCTACTTTACTAATCTTCTTTTCTACATTCCCTCTTTGTGATATTATTTTTTATTGTGAAATTTTCCATATCCGGATGCCTTTGCCTGTATTTCTCTTCAAATATCTTTGGTGCTGCCTTCTTTATATTGATTAATTTAGCTTTCTCCTTTGCATAAATATTATACCATATCAACTCTCTTCTTTCTTTCCCATGTCCGTATTTCTTTTTTATACTATTCAAAAATCTCTGGGTTTTGTTGTTTATATTTTCACACTTCCTCAGATGATTCTTTTGCTAAACAGTTCAAAGTTTCTTGATCTATGTACCATTTTTCACAAATCTTTTGTATTAATGAATGCAAATTTTTATTTGAAGCTTCTGACAGTTTTTCTTGTGGAAGTATTTTCTTTTCTCTAATCTCTCTCTTAATTGTTTTGTATATATTGTGTCTGTAAACTCTGGGCTTTTTGCATAATGGTAACAAAACATAATTTCTTTCTTATCCTCAATAATCTGGAGCACCTTCTGTGTGGAGTCTGCATGCTCTCCCCGCGGTCGATGTCTAAAGACATGCAGGTAGATGCATGAATGGGTATGCATTCTTTGAAGGTTGGGTGTCGGGCTGGCAACTTGGCACCATAAAAATCCACTGCCAATCATTAGAGGACTGGAGCTCCACTGTGGCGACCCCTAACTGGGAAAAGCCGAAAGAAGACACAATTATCGTTATGGCTCTTCTTTGGCCTATCAGTTTTTGTGATTTTTGTGGGGGTACTACTTCCTCCTACAACAGAGTGGCCATCCTCTGTCTGGGCCTGGCCCCATTGTAGGAACATTTCCATATTTTTAGGATTCTACACTGTCATCTTTTCCAGTCCTGGCACCAGTGTGCCTACAAGGGTTGGCACTTTTTTTTATCCTGGGTCTTATGCACCTAGCTATGTTTTTTTTTTTATTTTTAACCTACTGCTGTCCGTGATATATGCTATATAAATACAGTCTATATATCAATGTTGTCTTGGAGAGATTTTGTGAAAAACAGAGTCCACCCTGCGAAGGTACTCACCAAGACATGAGGATGAATGCAGTTTCAGCAATAATATTCTCCTTTACTTGCTGACTTATCTCTCCATTCAGACACCTATGATCTCTCCATTTGGACCCCTATCATCTCTTCATTTTGACCCTGGTTTCTGTATGATTGTTTTCATAGGTTCATAGGTATTTACTAGGCCAATGACAACAAGGGCCTTTATAAGTCTAGCCATGCATCCCAAATCTCTGACAAGTTCTAATACCCTTGATAAGTGTAAGCAGGGCCTTGGGAGATGAAACATTTACAAGCAGGGGCCTGGGAGATGAACCATTTACAGGTTGCCTGTGTCCATTAGAGACATAGGTGCCAAACTACAGATGAATTTCCTGTTCTCCATCCAATTGTCCAAGCTGCACTTGAATTGGGTTTGGATGGAACTCGGCTTCCCATGGATGGGAAGCCTGTTCTAGTGACTGGGTAGAATAAAAGCTAGCATAATTTTAAATTAGTACCAAAGACAATTATTTTGGGGCTTTTTCAGTCGAGTACCAGTTCTCTGGAATTCAACCACTAAATGAAATCTTTAAGTTTATTCTGTACTTCAGTTCTTACAGGTCTGATGGCTTATGAAGACATGAAAATAACTATATCACCAATATAGGAAAAAATAGACAAATGTAGGTCTGAAGTTAGCAAATTAATGGATGTAGAAAAAAAAAGTGGAGCAAGTCCAGACCTGTTAGGTACTCAAAAAAATCATATGAGAGGTCAAATCCAGTTTTGACCAAAATGACTTGTTTGAAAGATAACTACTGAACTAATTAACAGCAGAATGTCCAAAAGAAATAGTGAAAAGACAGATGATTAACAGATTGTGATTAAGCATACGAAAATGCTTTAGTAAGATCAACAAAACTACCAGCTGTAAAGTTACTAGAGATCATGAAAGTGAGAATAGAGTAAGTATGTGTACCATAAGGATACTTCTACCTGGGCTGAAACCATGCTAGTTTCTAGACAGCATGTTGTATTTCAGATTTGTGACATTTACACAAAATGTTAAAAAAGTCAAAGTACACATGATCGAGCCCAAATGATTGATCTTTTGTGCATCAAATAAAAGTAATGGTCCGCTAATGATTGACAGTGGATATTTTACGGTGCCGAGTTGCCAGCCCGACGCCCAAACTTCAAAGAAGGCACACCCATTCACGCACCAAATAAGAAATAAAAAACATTTTTGTAGGGGGCAAGATCACTGCATCACCACATACAGCCCTTACTAAATATATATACCAACTCCTTGAGAGCACAACAGTGGGGAAAGGACAAATTTCCCAATCTCTGCTGTTCTGCAATCTTGCTGAGGAAAAGCCAGTAGTATAATCAGATGTAGCATTTGTTTCCTTCTATGAAGTAATTTGGATTGCATGACAGGTGCATAACCCAGGGGGAGGGGGCTTTCACCCTTCAAAAATAATTTTTTCCCCTTTTTGACGTACACATGATTGACTATCTGGGTTCAGTAATGCATGCTTCAACTTTCTGACCATTTGAGACAATGTCATACTCCCTGCAATTCAGTAGGTAGTCTAAGATTTGATTATAGGTGGCTCTTTAAGCAGTGGAAAGAAAAAGGAAATATGTTACAAATTCCTTTACTGAGATAGGTACTATGTCTTTTGAATTGGTAAAATAGTGGCATTTTTACATTGAGAAGATAATCTATCATATGTAAGGAATGGACTACAGAGAAAATAAACCCGATAAAGTCTTTACCATGTTTAATAAGTTAAAAAAAAAAGAGTCAGCTTGAACTAGAGTTACCATGCCTGGGGATTGGTTGAAAAAGACTGCCGACTCTTTTATAGACATCTTCCTGAGGTGTATGGGTCAGGAGGGTTTCACTGTGCTGTGTACTGTTATTCACAAAGTACTGTTATTTCAAAGTGTTTCTCTCTCTTTTTCTGCCCAGTTCATTCACAAAGTATCATTACTTCAAAACTGTTTATTCACAAATTGCAATTACTTCGAAATAGTTTATTCATAAACTATAGTTACTTTGAAATGTTTCTTGTGCTCAGCTTCTATTGCTCAGTTTATTTGCACTGTGCAGTTATTCAAAACATTTCTTAAAATGATGATAAATGACTTTTACAGTCAAATAATTTCAAGATAAATGGCTTGTACACTAAAATAATTTCAAGACAAGTGATTTTTACAGTACAGTGATTTTAGAGTATTATAGTGCCCAGGAGTCTTATTTTGTAAATATCATTTATACAGAGGCTTATTGTGCTATTGCAAGTACTGGCATAAATTTCAAGTACATGTATATGTGTATGTAGATTCACTATGTAATTTTGAAATACTGAAATCCCAAATTTCAGTAGTTCGAAATTACATAGCCGAACACACAAAACACTGAAACCCTACAACTGCGAAATTCAAAATCCCGACAGTACACTACAGATATAGCACATACAAAGAAATACACACAACTTCCCCCCAACTCAAATATAATATCCTACACTACAGATAAGTAGGGGAGCAAGACCCCCTGCACCCCCATATCCCCCTACTTATATATACTAACTCCGAGATCGCACAATCAGACACACACAGGTAACTCACTCCCACACATTGTACATACCCTCGCACACACAAATCACAGTCAAAACATACACTGACATACATTAAGGCTCCTAACCAACACACATACACATACATACATACATACCCAAAATCACATCTTACCATTCACACACCACAACACCAGAAGCGCTAATTCAAAATCTCCGTACTTCGGGATTTTGAATTTTGCGCTTCTGGTTTACCGGTATTTCAAGACTTCGCTATTTTAATTTCGAAATATTGAAATTCGTGATTTCAGTATTTTGAAATTAAATAGGGAACCCGTGGATGTATATTTGAAAAAGTCTTCACTAAGATATGTTAATATGGCAGAATTCGCAAGCCACAACCACTTGTATTTGATCAGAATATTGCAAAGAATTGGAGAATATTTGCGCAAGAGTATGATATATTTTTACAAGCACCTTATTCTGATAAAGATGCATGCACCAGGGCACTGATTTTGCTAAACCTAGTGGGCTCAGAGGCCACTGAAAGGGAGCATTCATTTGTATACGCACCGATAGTGTATGAAGGTGAATGACAAACTCATCATATTATTGTGCAGGCTGAATTAAGGGAAGATCCTGAGTGTTTGAAGTACAAATTCAGAGAAATGTATAACCCCCAGACTAATGTTACATTAGAGAGGCATTTGTTTTACACAAGAGATCAGAAGCAAAGGGAAACTTTTGCAGCTTACATTACTGACCTGAGAAACAAAGCTAAAACGTGTAAGTTTGGTGATTTAAAAGATGAGTTAATAAAGGACAGACTTGTGTGGTATTAATAATGCTGCTGTGAGAAAGATTTTGCTTTGTGACAGTGATTTGATGCTGAGCAAAGCCATTAAGATTTGTCAGATCCATGAAGTTACAGAAAGGTGCACAAGTATGCTTGCTAGTGATAAGGGCATGGTGTCAACAGGCTCCAAAGCTAATGTAGACAGCAGGCAGCATGTGACTGGCAAAAGCAGGCCTAAGCACATAGGGTTGCCAGCTGTCCGGTTTTTGACCGGACTGTCCGTTTTTTTAACAAATTGTCCGGTTACAAATTCCATTCCAAAACCGGACATGTGAAGTCCGGGTTTTTGGTTTTGTTTTTAAATTTTGCGGCACTGACGCTGATGTCATCACGTGCGCGATGATGACATCACGTCCCTCAGGGCTACCAGCCTGTCGGAATTGAGCTCAAGGAGCTCACTTCTGGTAGTGTGAGCGGGAACCAGAAGCCAGCATTTAACTTTTCAAACAGGGAAGGGGAATGTAGCCAGAAAGCATCAGACAGCAGTTCGACTTTGGATGTTATTTAACCGTCAAGCGGGAAGGCATAGCAGAAGCCAGCATCGCTATGGCTGTTGATATACTGGATGGTTTAACTCACAGACATAACATAAGGTACAGTGTTACTGTCTGGTTACTGGCGAGGTATACAATTGTTTACAGATTGATTGCTTTTGCTTAGTATAACTGGTATTCCCTTCTGCTTGTTCTAATCCTGGCACTCTTGTAGTCTGTCATTCGGGTTTCGGATACAGTGTTACTGTCTGGTTACTGTTACTGGCTAGTAGGTATACAATTGTCTAGTCTACGGATTGATTGCTTTTGCTTAGTAGATTCCCAGATGAGATAATTCCTAGTATAGCATACTGAATGACCTGAACTAAATGGAACCGAAGAGGTAGAGACCATAAAGAAGAATACCCAACGTCTAGCTAAATTATCCAAAGTGACAAAATACTAACCTCCCAAGCAAAAAAGAAATACAAATTCTTCAAAAGTAGGCCCCTAAGAACCGTATACTTAAATCCTTTCTTTCTTTACTGTCATCTTTATTATCCTCATTTGCACTTACACTCTCCCCGTGACTCCAGTTTGTCAGTGATCAGCTTTCCTCCCTTACAAGTTTATTTTTCAGACCAAAAATAACTGCAGTTGCATTTATGCTATTTAAAATGTATTCATAACAAGAAATAATGATCTAAACAACAACATTCATCTGCATTTTCTAAAAAAAGGGAAAGATCATCTATTAATACTTTTCACACACACACATTCCTTAAACTTTGATAACATATATTGTCACTGCTAAAAAAACATAGTACTATCTGTTTCTGGGCCTAGGCAACAGTTATTTTTAAACCAATTCAGAGGTGTTACTAGCAAGTTTTGTATCCCTTATCGGGTGCCTCCCCCAATGTTGTGGAGTAAAAAAAACGCAGTTCCTGTCAAACTGCTTGCTGCAAATTGCAGTTGGTACAGTTTATGCCACAAACAGAGAACTACACTACTTCAGTATAGACCAGAAATTCAGTAAATGCTATTATGCACTGAACACTGATCGAGATCTGTCAATAACATCCCCTGACACTTTGGGTGCAGGACAGCTGTCCCCTTCACCCCACCCTAGTTCTGCTTCTGAAATTATGCCATAAATGTCCCAATCAACTGTAAAAGCAAACAAATAGTATTTATATAAAAAAACTTCTAACACCTAAATAATTAACTACAAATTAAACCAATTTCTCCATTTTATGCCATGATAATTGTCTACTGTGATAATTACTAAGCATCTCTAAAATTATAACTTTAAGAACCAATATGCAGTTTGTGACACCCATGCACTGGTCCAGTAATCAAGGAGCCTCAATCCTCACCACTAGCACCAGTGAGGGTCCCTTGAATGTTTACATGTGGCACAAACATGTATTTTATTCAAATCCATATTATACAAAATGTATTTGTTTAGTTACTTGGACTTTTCACAAGAACCTGTTATAAATACTTTCAAGAACTAACAGTTTATCACTTAACTAGGAGCACGAAGTTCCACAGATGTGTATTCAGTGTATTCTGTGGGTGGAATGAATAACAATAATAAAAAGACATTCCATTAAGCGTCATAAAACTAAAGGAGGAAAACTTATTAATAGCATACACTGCAGACTAGCAGGTGAAATTCCTCTGTTTCTACTTACGATGCTTAGACTTCACTCCCACCCCACCCATTGCAAAAAATAATTGAAAGATATGTAATGAGATGCATTTATTTTTCACAGTTGGCCTGCAGAACCCTGCATGAAGAAAGCTACTATTTCTTTTGTTGGCAGAGTGTAGTGACAGGAGGGAGACCTCTAGGAAATGGCAGAAATTGGGGTTTTGACCATGTAGTCAGTTTTATTACTGGGCTCAGTATTGCTCTCCTGAAAATAAAGATATGTGTTTTTTCATAATTTGTGTACAGTTTGTATTACCAAGCACATGGGTACCAATTCACCTCTTCCCAGTTTAGCACTTCAAGCAAAGAAGACTGCTTACATCTGAGTTCAGATTGCATTTTTATTCCATTTGTTGCATCATGGTAAGGTGCATGTATGTGTGTTGGTTGACTAGGTGTCTTGGGCTACTCTTGGTTGTAGTTCATGTACTGTATTTTGAACATTTTGTTGCCATTTACTGCTTTCATGTCCACATGGCCATTTAGGAGTTTTGAGATCAATTATAATGCATACAGCCCAGAAATGGAAATTGTTGTTTTATTCTTTTAATCTGCCCAGTCTTCTTATTGATTTGTTTAGCAAATGTGTATCAGTGGTTTGTACTATAAAATTTGAAATAAATGTTTTAAATTAAATCAAAATATCTGTAATCGCTGCAGAAGTAAAGAAGAAGACAGTATGCAGACTGAAAGTTTTGAACAGTGTTTATGGCAACTGGGGAGAAATCGGCTGAAATCAGGCATCCAGAACAGAAAAAGAGGGTATTCCCTCTGTTCAGTTGACGTCACAGTGATGTCACAAAATGGGAGGGGCATGGTTGGGAGAGGGGTGGGAATGGGTGGAGTTATGAGTGATGTGAGCCACAAAGAAACCTGGCAACCCTATAAGCACATGACAGCAGCCCCTGTAGAACTTCCAGGTAAAACCCATAGTCTTCTAGTAAATTACAAGACCAGTTCAGTTAAAGGAGCATGCTCAGTGCAGAACCAAGTTTGCATTATAGACGCTGCGCAGTACAGTATAAGGGTGAATCAGCAAAATCCAAATCAAGCTTTATTGTTAACTGTTGCAGTTGTGGTGCCAACCATGAATCCAGAAGAGAAAAGTGTATAGCATTTGGTTAGCAATGCCACAAATGTAAGGAATGGAACCATTTTCAAAGATTTTGTAAACCAAGTAGACCTCACACAGTTACAAAGAAGGGTGACTCAAAAAAGCAAGTTGATCAAGTAAACCTGCAACAGCCTGCTTTCTATGTAGATGGTGTGTCAGTGATTGGTGAAATGATTGATTCAGTAAATTTATTGGCAAGAAATGAAGTGTTTTGTACTGTTCAGATCAATGGTAAATCCACCAAGCTCAAAGCAGACACTGGTTAAAAGTGCAATGTTATGTCTGCAGATACTTTTGCAAAGGTCAGAGCTAGTGAACAAGTAAATGTGACTAGTTGTGAGAAACATGTTGCTTATGGAGGTGAAGAAATTCAAACTGAAGGCTCAATAGTGCTTTCATGTTATGTGGCCAAGAACTGTTACAGCCTATTATTCTATGTAGTTCGAAGACGTGTGTAGTCATTATTGTGTCTCAGGGACAGTTGGAGAATGAATCTGCTTTCTTTTACCAAAGAAGTTCATCAAATAAGCATGTGTCTCAGTTCCAGCTTCACTAACACTAGTTTTTCAGAGTATGCTGATGTTTTCGATGACAAGTTGGGCAAACTTCCTGTGGTATATTCTATAAAACTAGACCCAGAGATCAGTCCAGTGGTCAGACCAGCAAGAAGAGTTCCCATGGCTATGTGACATAAAGTTAAAGCTCAGCTGGATAAAATGGTGCAACAAGGTGTAATTTGTCCAGTTACAGAACTTACGGATTGGTGTCATCCACGGTAGCGGCTCATAAAAAAAGGCTCAGATGAAATCAGAATATGCACTGACCCAAGAGATTTGAACAAAGCATTGAAGAGACTGCATCATCCTATGTGTACAGTCAAAGAAGTTGCAGCCCTGATACCAAATGTCACTGTTTTTTCTGCCTTGGATGCAAAGAGTTCATTTTGGCAAATGATGCTTGATCACAAATCTTCACTACTGACTGCATTCAGTACTCCATTTGGAAGATATAGATTCCTCAGGATGCCATTTGGAATAAATTCTACAAGTGAAGTCTTTCAGCATGCAATGGAGCAAATTTTGGGGAGTTATCCTTGTGCCATAACAGTAGATGATTTATTGCTCAGAGGCAATGGTGAGGCAGAGCATGACAGAAATCTTAACAGAGTTCTAGACAGAGCACGTCAAGTGAACTTAAAGCTCAATCCTCTGAAGTGCAAATTCAGACTACTAGAAGTTATACATGTAGGTCATTTATTTACAAGTATTGGCTTGAGACCAGATCCATCCAAGCAAGCAGCCATTCTTGAAATGCCATCAATGGATAATGTGCAAGCTTTTCAACATTTTTTTGGTATGGTCAACTATTTAGGCAAGTTTATAACAGACTACAGTGAATTGACAGTGTCTTTGAGAGAACTCACATGTAAAAATGTTACACGGTCATGGCTAGAACAGCAACAAGAAAGCATTTGAAGTTCTTAAGCAGAAAATTGCTACCCCACTAACATTAAGGTACTATGATGTCAACAAGCCAGTAACTCTTTCCTGTGATGCATAAAACATTGGTTTAGGTGCAGTTATTCTTCAAGAAGGCAGGCCAGTAACTCTTTCCTGTGATGCATAAAACATTGGTTTAGGTGCAGTTATTCTTCAAGAAGGCAGGCCAGTAGCCTATCTCATCTAGAACACTTACCCAGACTGAGATGCAGTATGCTCAAATTGAGAAGGATATTTTGGCAATAGTGTTTGCATGTTCCAAGTTTCATGATTACTGTATATCTATGGTCAAGATATCCAGATGGAAACTGGTCATCAACCTTTGGTTACTCTTTCAAAGAAGCCTATGCATTCAGCTCTAGTGAGATTACAAAGAATGATGCTTAAATTGCAAAAGTACAACTTCAAAATGGTCTACATGAAAGCAAACTTTTTTATCTGGCTGATAACTTATTCAGATTGCACAGAAATACAACTAAACAGCTTGACACAGAGAATTTTGACTTTGATGTCATGGAAGTGCATAATTTTTCTACCACAAGACTTGATGAGCTATGAGACCATACAATGACTGATCCAGTTTTGCAAAAGCTCAATCACTACATCAGTGTTGTATGGCCATCAAAACAATTGAGTGTACCATCCAATGTGCAACTTTCCTTTCCTTACAGAGATCCGTTGTTGATGGAAGATGGGATTATTTTCCAAGGTCCTAAAATTGTTGTTCCTGCTTCCTTACAACAAGGGAGTATCCAGATTTTGCATCGTGGTCACCCAGGTTCTGAATCTACTAAGAGAAGAGCAAGAGAACTTGTGTTTTGGACTTCTCTAGCGAAAGACATTGATAGAGTATTTTCTTCCTGTTCAGGATGTAATGGTACTAAACCACATTTGCAAATACAGCCACTTCATCTAAGTCAAATCCCTGAACTACCTTGGTCAACAGTAGCTAATGACATCTTCAAGTGGAACAATCAACATTACTTAGTACTGGTAGACTCTTATTCTAATTGGTCTGAGATTGATCTACTACCTAATCTAACTTCTACTACAGTCATTACTAAGTTGAAATGCCATTTCTCAGTCCATGGCAGTCCACAGAAATTAATCTCTTACAATGATACCCAATTTACCAGTCAATTGTTTCAGAAATTTGCAAGAGAGGGACTTTGTACTTGTTACTAGTACTCCAGAGTATCTGCAATCAAATGGACTTGCTGAACATGCAGTACAGACTGCAAACCATGATAATACCGATGTTTTTTTTTTAATTTACTCAGTCTCAGAAACAAACCAGTGATGATATACTTGACTCACCTGCTCAGAGACTTCTATCCAGGCAAACCAGAACAACATTGCTTATCAGCTCTAGTTTATTGAGGCCTAAAGCTAAAAACAACAAAGTTATTAGAGCCCATTTATTTAAAAAGCATTCTTTTCAAAAGTCAAGCTTTGACAAATCGATCAGATTTTTTCGTCTGTTGAAAGAAGGAGACACAGTGAGGATACGAACGGCGAAAGGTTTTGACCGGATTGGTCACGTAACAAGCATATGTGCAGAGCCGAGATGCTACTTTTTTTAAATCTGAGGGTGTGGAGTACAGGAGAAATCGCAGACATCTTCTTCCTGTAGCAGAACCAATATTGCAGCATTGTTCCTGTGATAAAGACTCTAACTCTCAGAGGAATCCAAATGATTTTCCGGTTCCAGAACGTGTCCTGACTCCTGTTAACTGTTCTTGCAGATGGTTCCAATGTTCCTAAGATTGAACAGTCAGCAAAGACAATCCCAGTTGCTAAACCATATCCCAAATTTATGTCACACAATATGATTGCATTTCAAAGCCTAGTGTGAAATTCACAACAATTTGGACATAGTTGTATTTATGTACCTAGCTTTGTATAACTCCATGATGAAAATTATTCCTGTGTAAATTGCATATTTATTAATACTAGTGACAATGCCTGACTCATTTCTCAAAGAGGGAGGATGTAGAATAACAGGTATGGTGTACCTTTAAGAAGCATTTCCAACATCTGTGTGTGTATATAAATACCAAGCACATGTTAGCTTCAGTACCATTTTAAAAGGGCAGCCAAAGTGTTAACATCTACAGTATGCGCATGGTAGCTAGTTTGTTTATAACTTAAAGTTACTTAGCTTCATTTATCATGTGTTTGTATATAATAGAGCTGCTTCAACAAGAACCCACAATCTTCATCTGTTTCTTCCTGATCTGATGAGCAACAAGGGGGTTGGGGGTAGAAATGGAGGAAAAAGAGAATGGGGAATGTTAAAGAACTGGAAAATTCAGACAAAGTCTTCATTAGAGAAGGAAGAATTAGTTGGAGTAGTTTTGTCTCTGCTAAGAATTTTATTCCTTTCTAACCAGAACATTTTAGGATCTTTTCACTCTAACAACTGACATTTTTGTTTCTTAATTTCCTTTGTTCAGGAAAAGCCAGTAGTATACTACCTTAATTTCTAAGGTAAATTACAGATTTATAAAAAAAAAAACATGTTAATTATGTTTCTATGTTGGCCAGACCTTGTACATTTTTTTCATCAATTTAAGGATGTCATTGCACATCCAGAGAGTATGATTAGCCTTTTTAGAGTGGAGAAAGTACAGTTGTGTACACTTACCATAAATGTAGATGTTCGAGTGTATTCACTGTTGCAGTCATTACATTTGGGTTATCTGCTTGCAGGTAGCCCTCAGTCAGCCTGATTAACAAAGTCTTGGGTTCTGCGTCAGTTGCTGTCCCTTCTTCCATGACGTCAGGCCTTCAGGGGTATAAAACATGCAGCCGACGCCATTACATCAATTTTTCTTGCCCCAGATGTCAGGTGCCCCTCTAATGGGAAGTAATTAAATATAAAAGTACAAAGATATACCTCCAACAAAAAAGCAAATGCACAAAAAAGGCTTTTAAGCATAGAAAAGGAAAGTAGAGGTATAGTCAAAAGAAGTTAGGGGGCTGGAGGGAGGGTAACCAGGACTGCAACAGTGAATACGCTCGAACATCTACATTTATGGCAAGGTGTACACAACTATATTATGTTCTTCGTGTTTCACTGTTGCAGTCATTACATTTGGGTAGATTCCCAAAGCTATGGTTGGGAGGAGGAATTTAGATAGCATTAGGGTGAGCTATAAGGCCCTGCAAGACTGCAGTGGCAAAGCCAGCTCTGGATTTAGAGAAAATTGGCAAATGATAATGCTTGGTGAAAGTATGTACAGAACTCCAGGTAGCAGCTTCTAGGATGTCCCTGGTAGGGACGCCTGTGAAAAAGGCTGTAGAGGTACATGCAGCCCTGGTGGAGTGAGGTATGATCCCCTGGGGGATAGGTTTTCCATGGTGCTTTTAGCAGAAATGAATGCAATGGCTTATCCATTTAGAAATGGTTTGCTTTAAAATAGCCTTCCCCTCTGCCCCTGCAGCAAATGCCACCAGCAATTGTTCAGATTTCCTTTGAGGTTTAGTCCTGTCCAAGTAGAATCTAAGTTGTCTGTGCACATCTAAGGAATGCAGTATCTGTTCCCCTTTATTCTGTGGATTGGAAAAGAAGGTTGGCAAATGAATGGACTGATTAAGAGCCACACTGGATACCACCTTGGGCATGAAGGATGGATTGGTACTGAGGGACACCCTGTCCGCATGAAAGATGATGAAAGGCTCCACTGCCATAAGGGCCTTTAATTCAGATACCCTTCTAGCAGAAGTGCTTGCTAAAAGGAAAGCTGTTTTCCAAGAAAGAAATTTTAAGTCTGCAGTAGCAGCTGGCTCAAAGGGAGGTAGAGTGAGTTTCTCCAAGACAAAGTTAAGGTCCCAGGCTTGGGTTGGAGCTCTCCTGGGTGGTCTCAAATTTTTGGCCCCTCTGAGGAACTGCTTGAGCAGTGGATGAGAGAAGAGGGGAGGTTCTGTGTTATAATGAGCTGAAATGGCTGAGGCATGGATCTTAATGGAGGAAAAAGACAGGCCCTTGTGAAGCATCTCAGTTAAGTATTGTAAAATCTGAGGTAAATTAGATGCTGCTGTGCTCATCCCTTGAGATTGGTTCCAGGCACCGAATCTTTTCCATTTTTCATCATAAGATTTTCTAGTACTAGGCCTCCTTGCCTCTAAAATGATATCCATCACAGGTTTGCTGAGGGATGGCAAAGGAGAAAGTAATTAGCCAGGCTGTAAGGTACAGTGTTAGAAGCTGAGAGTGCAGAATCTGGTTCTCCTGCTGAGACAGCAGGGAAGAAGTCTAAGGCAGGTCCCATGGAGGTAACTGTGTCACACTGCGCAGGAGGGGATACCAGTGTTGGCGCATCAAAATCATCAAAATCATCTTTGGTTTGTCCTGTTTGATTTTTGCAGAGGCAGAGGGGGGAAGGCATAGACTGATTTTCCAGCTGAAGGACAGAGCATCCACTTTCCAGGCTTGTTTGTGGGAGTCCTTGTGCAAAATTTGTCCAATTGGTAGTTCTGGGGAGAGGCAAACAGGTCTATATCTGGGCTCCCCATTTGCTTGTCAACATGTTGAAAATCCTTGGTTCCAGTTTCCACTCGTGTGGGTCCATGAAATTTCTGCTTAGCCCATCTGCCAGTGTATTTCATTTTCCTGGCAGGAATTGAGCTTGTAGGTGCACTTGGTAGCTCAAGGCTGTGTTCCACAATGCCATGGCTAGTCTGCAGAGGGGGTAAGAATGTGTACCCCCCTGCTTGTTAATGTACCACATAACAGTGGTGTTGTCCGTCTTTATCATTAGTTGTCCTGGAAGAATGTGGTCCTTGAAGGCTGTCAGAGCATTCTGTATAGCTAACATTTATTTTTGATTGATATGTAGGTGCATTTGACTTGGGTTCCATTTGCCCTGAATGCACTTCCCTGCAAGGTGAGCCCCCCATGCATAGTCTGATGTGTCTGTTGGTAGGGTTGGGTGGCGGGGGGGGGGGGTGTGAAAGGTAGTCCCTTGTTTTGGTGGCAGGCCTCTGCTCACCAAAGGAACTCTAGGCGTAGGCAAGGTATGATAGGAATCATTGTTTCTAGGTCTTGAGAATGTTGACACCATAGGCTTTTTAGATACCACTGTAGTTTCCTCATATGCAGTCTTGTATATGGAATTAGAAGAATGCAGGAGGCCATGAACCCCAAGATTTGCAGTATTTGTCTTGCAGATAGCAGGGTTTTTGTGGCCACTTGTTTGAAGTAGGTTGTCAAATTAATTTGTTTCTCTGGCGTGAGGTAAGCCATCAGGGAAGTTGTATTCAAGCTTGCTCCCAGGAATATAATTTGTTGACAGGGTACCAGGTGTGATTTCTTTTTGTTTCTGGTGTACCTCAGACAAGTTAAAACCCTTTGTACAAAGGCCAGATGATTCAAAAGTATGTCCTAACTTTCTGCCTGACTTAGACAATTGTCCAGGTATGGGTATATTTGAATATTTGAATATTTCTTTGCCTGCAAAATGCAATAACTGGAGCTAGGCACTTTGTGAATACCCTGGTTGCAGTAGATAAGCCAAAAGGCAGTGCAGAGAACTGATAGTGTATGTAGCCTGCTTTGAAGCGTAGGTATCTTCTGCAAGATTCCCTGATTGGGATGTGCAGGTATGCTTATTTTAACTCTGTTGTTGCCAAACAGGCATCTTTGCCTAGCATAGGAAGTAATTGGTGAAGAGTCAGCATCTTGAATTTTGGAATCTCCAAAAAGGTGTTTAGAGTAGACAGGTCCAGGATAGGACGCCATGAATTGTCTTTTCTGGGTACCAGGAAAAGTCACAAGTAGAAACCTTGTCCCTTTTCCTCTTCTGGTACCAGTTGAATAGCCCCCATGCTTAAGATAGAAAGTACTTGTTTTGGGGCGTCTGCCCACTGATTTGGGGGTAGGTCCGGCCACCTGCTTGGTGTTGGCAATGTGTGGAAGTGAAATCTGTATCCCTGGGACACTATATTTAAAACTCATTTGTCCTGAGTAATGAGTTCCCAGTTCTTTACATGAAGAGCAATCTTTCCCCCCAAAGGGGCAGTCAGTTGATAAGTGCTTGGAAATTTTAAAAGGAACATTGAGACAGTTTACCATAAGGAGGAGTCTTATTATTCCCAGACTTGGAAGTGGAGGCCCCCCACTGCTTAGTTCTGTGTGTCTCCTGGGACTGAAACCTGGGGTTTTTGCTGTGTCTGGATTTGGCTTGAGAAGACCTAGAAGGGGCTGGAAAGGACCAATTCGTAGAGGGCCAGTGCCTACTAAATCTAGGAGGCTGAGCTTGTAAAAAATCTTTAACAGTTTGCATAGATTTAGCTTTATCTTCCATCTTTTTAAGAACTTCCTCAGCCTTGTTGCCAAACAGGCGGTCCTGATTTAAAGGCGCATCAAACGATTTAGCTTTAACACGATCAGGCAAAGATTGCTCCTTAAGCCAGGCCTGCTTTCTGAGCACAGACCCAGTAACAGCAGCCCTGCAAGAGGCCTCTAATGAATCAAAACCACATTGCAAAGTATGTTTTCCAACTTGTTCAGCAGAATGCATTAAATTCTGTAATTCTTTATTTTCCACACAGTCAGGAATCAACATCATTTTCTGTTTAAGCAGTCCAATAATATGTTGTTGATACTTTAACATATGAAACTGGCAGTTTAAAGCCCTAATGGCCAAGGTTGTAGAAGTGTAAACCTTCTTACCCCATCTATCCAGCGCCCTGGAGTCTCTATCAGAAGGGGTAGGATTTTTAGCAGTACAAGCCTTAATGCCCTTGGGCCCCTGTGAAATAGTCTCTGGATCTGCAATAGGGTTTTTAAAAAGGAACTTGTGGGACTCAGGGACCCTATAGTATCTGTCAGGTTTTCTGGGAGCAGGAGGCAGGGAATCAGGGGCCAAACTAGATTCTGAAAAAGCATCATCAACAATGTCTAGTACAGGAGGAACAACTAAAGGCCTATGCTGAGGTAGGAGAAGGAAATCCCTAAGCCTCTTTTTTAAATCAGAAAAATCTTGGCTTTCCCAGTGGAAATGCTCCCTTAGAGTATGTAATGTTTCCCCAAAAGAAAAATCCTCAGAAGGGGAAGCAGAGGGAATGGAGTCCTCTGCATCAGAATCTTCATAAGTAGTTAAGGGCAAATCCAGATCATAAGAAGAATCAGAAACAACAGAATCCTGATCAGAAGATTCATAATCAACTTCAGTCCTAGGCCTCCTGGGGGGGTTGGCTACCCTTGATTAGAGTTATTAGATCTTCAGCTATTCTTATCATTTGTTTTTAGGCATAGAGGCCTGAGCATGTGGCCTGGACATCGTTTTTTTAGGCATGGATCAAGATTTAGGCCTAAGTAAAGAAGGAGGCATCAGTTTAATATGCAAGTCCGTAGGCCTGAATACACCCTCAAAAGCCGGTGCCTGCACAGCGGCTCCGGACCCATCCTAGGTAGAGACATCTGCGGGTTCCATAGTTGAAGCATCTCGCGGCATACCGAACTCCGAATGGGTCTCAGTAGAGGCCTGCGAATCAGAAGTAGCAGGTATCAGGGGCTGCGAAAGTGCCTCACTGAGTACCGGCGAACTGGCGACTGGCTTAGGAGAAGCGTTGTCGGCAGTTTTGGACCTTGACGGGCTGTCTCTGTCTTTATCTTTGTGTTTTTTCGGAATCTCGGTAGTCGGATAGCTAACCGAAGACATTTCTGGATAATTAAACCGAGAGCCGAAATATTTAGAGGTGAAAATATACCGACGACAGATAGTGCGCTGATTAAATAAAGCACAAAACTGACAGCAAGGTACGTCATGGTTAGGGCCTAGGCAAGGAATACAGTACAAATGAAAATCTTTATGAGGTATTTGCTTTCCACAAGTAATGCAATTATTAACTTTTACTGACATCGGTAAGGAGCAAGAAAAAGTTTCCCCAATGGGGTACTTAGTTTTAGTTGAAGACTTCGGTTCTGAAACTCGAAAACGAAAATTTCAGGAGTCGGCCGACCGGCACTTGCAAACTGTTTCTGCTTTGGGCACCACATGGCAAGAAAGACGGATGTAATGGCGTCGGCTGCATGTTTTATACCCCTGACGACCTGACGTCATGGAAGAAGTGACAGCAACCAACGCACGACCCAAGACTTTGTTAATCAGGCCGACTGAGGGCTACCTGCAGGCAGATAACCCAAATGTAATGACTGCAACAGTGAAACACGAAGAACATCAGGAGGGAAGTGTGTAGTCTGTGGGATATGCAATACATTATTTAGAATGGAGCTTGCAGTATCAGGCATATCTTAGGGGAAGCACTGGTACCAGTCTTAGGATTAAAGTTCTGTTTGGACTGCATACCTCTCAACTGTACAGATTTTAGCAGAATGTCCAGATTTTTGCCTCATATTTTTGGTCTGTTTTTCATAAAATTGTGGTTTTCTGGCAAATTAGTAGCAAATCATTAAAGATTTAAGTTAGAAAATAATGACAGACATTTGAGTTTTAGACTTCATACCCTTCAGAAAATTTATGCTAATGTAAAACCTGTTATTCTATCAACTTTCTAAGTCTTTAAGAGCAATATTTAAAAATTGTCCTTTTTGGACCTTTGTCCCACTTTTATTTATAGCTTTGTCCAGATTTCTTGCTCTAAAGGGTTGAGAGGTATGGTTTGGAGCACAACAGTGTAATTAGATAATCTGTATAGGCATAAGCACACATGGAAACCTAGGTGTTTTGTTCAAATGGTAAAAACTTATCAGATAATGATGACTGACATCTGGTGGTTGTACAATACAGTTGGAATATGTATATTTTATTGCTTATTTATCACAGCTACATCAATTAGAAAGCAGTTAAATGAGTGTGGATTTGGCCTTGTACAGTCATTTACTGGAAAAGATTCACCAAGATCAATTAATGTTCTAAGATCTTATCAAGCAGGGATATAAGAACTGATATTTATGTCTCTTAAAAGAGAAACTTGGTTCAGTAATTTATGTGAAAGGAAACTGAAGCAAATGGTTTTATTAAACCAAGATGGTGAGGAATGGGGCAGATATTACACTGGGAAATTTTTTAATTTTGGTGGTAAACTGAGTATATAGGACAGTCATAATCTACCAGGAAAATTTTATTATTTATTTATTTATTTTACATTTGTTAACCGGGATGGTCCGACTGGATGCATGTCCTTTTTCAGCGGAGGCCCAGGGAGAAAAGCTCCAACAGAGTTACACTGATAATTAGGTACAGTAAATGAGCTGAAAGAACTTAACAAAAACATAGGCTATTTATATACAAGTACAAGACTGCCATTACTATTTCTGAGATTACTACAAATGTAACATTAATAACATATTAGCAAGGACGGTAGGCAGTATAATGACATAGAGTTAGACAGGATACATATTTCTTTATCAGAGTATACAAAGTACTTATCATCTTAGCTAGTTGTTTATGTTTTAGTTAATGGCACAGAGCTAGTCTGGGTTTGAGCAAGGACATAGCCAGTGTGACTTGAAGTGGAGTTTTAGACTATTTTTGAATTGACTTAGAGAAGTTGCAAGCGTGATGTTATTTGGGAGAGAGTTCCATATTTTACCAGTGGTGTTGGCAAATAGCGTCACCATCTAGGTTGAGAGATTTAGTTGTTTGGACAAGGAGTCTGTTTGCTGAGCGAATGCAGCTTAGATTGGAGTAGGGAGTCATTAAGTTTTTTCGTGCTGGGGTATTCTCAGGTTGTTTAAGGATTTTGAAGGCCTCTATGAGTTGGGACTGGTGAAGAAGGTGTGGGAATTCTATCCATCCAAGCTTTTTCAGGTTAGTACAGTGGTGTGTTCTGTAGGGTAGGCCTGTAACGAACCTGGCAATGTGATTATAGCAGGATGAGAGCTTGGCCAGATCAGATTTGTTAAGGTGAGTGAGGACAGGAGAGGCATATAGTAGGGTAGAGAGAAGGTGTAAACGGGCTGTGGCTGCCCTGGCATTCGGGGTAAGGAAGGCTTTAATTCTATATAGGGTCCCAAGTTTCTTGTTGACTGACTTAATGGCTTGGTTGATATGTATATCAAATCTGAGTTTATTGTCAATGTTTACTCCTAATAGCTTTGTATAGGTGTCTGGGGAGAAGATGGTCCCATTATTGGATTTTATAGTGAAGTTTTCAGTCGGAGATCTATTGGTTGGGTAGAAGAGAAGTAACTTGGTTTTGTTTGGATTTAAGATCAGGAGATGGTTGGCAAGCCAGTTTTCGACTTTGGTGAAGCTATGTTGGGTGGTAGTTAGTAGATTTGCAAGAGAGGCATTGGAACATATTATAGTCGAGTCATCTGCATATTGAATGCAGGTGGCTTCAGGGATGACTGTTTGGATGTCGCTTTTGAAGACTGAAAAGAGGAGAGGTCCTAATATGGAACCTTGAGGAACTCCTATGGTATTTGGTAGTAGGCAGGAGAGCTTGTTTTGCCACATTACTGCTTGTTGTCTCCCAGTGAGGTTAGCTTGAAACCAGTCAAGGGCTGGAGTATCTAGATACAGGGTTTTTAAAGTATATAGAAGTAACTGATGGTTTACCATATCGAAGGCTTCGATAGGTCCAGGAAGAGAGCGGAGGATATTTTTTATTATTCGGTTAAGATTAATGTTTTCAGTAAAAGAGAGGAGGGCAGTGGTTGTACTATGATGGGGTCTGAATCCATGTTGAGAGTCTGTGAGTAGTTTATTTTGGGTTAGATAGAGCATTAGTTGGTTGTGCATGCACTTTTCCATAATTTTGGCAAGTGGTGATAGTATGGCTATAGGTCTATAGTTGGATAGTTTTGTGGATGAACCTCCTTTGTGGAGTGGAATAACATAGGATATTTTCCAAATTGAGGTGATTGAGGCCTCGGTTATGGTTCTGTTAATTAGGATTGAGATAGGGTAGGCTACGACATCTGCAGCAATTTGCAGGTATTCAGCCGGCAGAAGATCGGCTGAAAGGGTGGTTGGCTTCAGTTTTTTCAAAAGGGATCTGATAAAGGATGTGGACACTGGCTGGAAGTTAAAAGAGAGTGGTGAGTCAGGTATAGTGTTTATAGAAGTGTGGGAAGGAGAAAGTTGGTTAGCTAATGACTGGATGGTTTCTGTGAAGAAAGTATTGAATGAATTGGCTATATCTTCTTGGCTCTTGTCAGATAATGTTTCTGGGGTCGGAGCAGTGGATTTGCCTGGTTGGAGAAGTTTATTTATGCCTGCCCAGTACTTTTGAGGGTTATTCTGATGTTTATGTTGCAGATTGTAGAAGTAATTTTTCTTATCTAGTATGATGGCTTTTTTAGTCTCATTTCTAAGTTGTTGGAATTTGATACGATATAGGGGTAGTTTGGTAGTGCGCCATTTATCCCACGCTTTGCCTCTAGTTGTTATTTTGGTTTTGGTGTCTGTTGTTAGCCAGGGTGCTAGTTGAGTTTTAATTCTTATTGAGTGTTTAGGGGCATGCGAGTCAAGTATAGTAAGGAATGAATTGTTATATGATGACACTGCCTCATCAAGGGGAAGGAACTTTAGTTTTGTCCAGTTACATGATTTGAGTTCAAGTTGAAATTTAGTTGGGTCAAAGTTTTTCTTGGATCTGATAGACCTATAAATAGGTAAGCTTGTACAATTAATTTTGTCTTTCATGATGTATGTGAGCAGGTGATCACTAAGATCATTAGGGAGAGTTCCAGACATATAGTTCTGGGGATGACTGTTGGTGAGTATCCAGTCTAGTATACTCTCTTTTGGTTATTGTTACCTGTACGTGTGGTAGATGATATTATCTGAGAGAATTCATGTAGGTTAACAGGGATGGGGTTGGACTGTGCTGTGCATTGGTTCCAGTCAATATTAACATCGCCCAGGACAATGGTTTCTTGAGGGTAGTTGTTGGCTATCCAATGCAGAATGACCTCTAGTGTTTCTACATTGTTCCCAGGGGGAATATAGGTGACAATTAGGTTAATGCCCTTATGATTATTTAGTAGAATTTTTAGAGCTAGTATTTCAGCGTTAGAGACCTGGGGTGGTTGTATAGGGTTAGTTATGATGTTAAGTGTGCTATTATATAAGACGGCTATTCCACCTCCTCTTTTCTTTACTCTATCTGCCCTAAGTATGTTGTAACCAGGAAAAATCTTCTCTATTAGAAGATGACTTATCTGGAATGTTAAATGTGGTATGACACATAGTTGCAAATTATACTGAAATTATGGAAGTAGAATTCTAGGGTTTATGAATCTAACCAAGTTTCACAAATACCAGCTACATTCATATTATTATGTAGGATTCATACACAAGTGGAATTCATGTCAACTTACTAAAGAAAATTTCACCAAATGACAAACCTGCAATATGACATTTTTACAAAAGTTTTAGTCAACATCAAATTATGTATTTTGCCAGCAAGCTCCCTGCATCCACAGTGTAGAATGGCATATCCCACACTACCCTAAACTTATATATCCCAACTCCATGGTCGCACAGTTGTAGAGAATAAAGTACAAACTCCATTATAGGCAAAAGTGGCTTTCAGCAAAGTTGCTTTGTCATATTGGCAGTTGCTGAAAGCGATTTTGTACATATTTCTGACACCAGCATGAAAGGAGGTAATTTTGAAGTTCTTTCTACCACAACTAAGAAAGCTTAATTTTAGTCAAGAATCCAGATGTAGGATGTCAGGAGTTAGGGTAATTGTTTAATAAGTATGGCTCTTTGGGCAGGTATTCTAACATGGTCCAGAACTGGGATCTGCACCACCAGAGTTATAATAAGAAAGATGTTCTAGAGATGAAATTTAAAAGAATGTCCGTCTAATAAGTGGAAAATGAGATGGCTGAACATGGATATGAAAAACTTCAAGAAAAATGATGACTGAAGAAAAACAGGTGAAATGTGAAAATTAAGTAGCAAATCAGAAATTAGATAACCAGACTGGTACGAAAGCAGTCGGTGTAAAGAAAGGAATAAATGACATACATACAAAAAATGTGACGTAAAAGTAAATTAAGGATATTATGTATTTATTTATTTAACTAGTAGGAAGATGAACTGAACCATTGAAGCACCACTTTGCAGTCATGGCCTAGACACAAAATGTAAAAAATGAACTATAAAAACAAAATTAGACAGATGAGTCCAACAGGAATAGTGTTTACAGAATAAAAATGATAATCTAAATGAATTATAGCTAGACGTTACAACACCTAGTACAAATCCTATGCACTGAGTCAATCAGGCATGTAATAGACATAGGAACACAGCATAAAATACGGGTATGTTTAGATATGTAGTTACTAAGCAGAAACGCTGCATGCTTATGTGCATACTAGAAATGGTAATGCTTCATAATGAAGTACTTCTATGATAAGCAATACAAGACGGAAACTTAGAGCTATTTGCTTATGTCTTAAAAAGTTCAGTAGAGATTTCTCAGGTGAAGCCAACTTTTGGAAAAAATTCTACATATAGTTAATAAATTATGGGAATAGCAATTAAATTGTGGTTACAGGGCAGGCAAAGGCTGGAGTAAGAAAGTTGAGCAGGGTAGCTCAGAAAATGTGCACTGTATAGAGTTTATCAAGTCTAATATTAAAGCAGATGAATTAGAATTTGCCATTGACTTGGGATAGTTGTAGATGAGAATAACACATGGTAAAAGACTCCCCAGAGATATAAGTAAAAGAATACAGTGAAAGTAGAAAGTCAATTTTTATGCTATTGACAATTTCAAGTAGTACAACACAATCTTCACAACAGAATGAACAAATATAAGTAATAAAAATAGACACTTTACTAGTGGCATTGGTAAAGAATGCTTACGCCTCTGACTATGGCCCAGGAGACCCGAGTTTAATTAGTTAACTGGGCTCCTTTTGCAGATGATTTGGGGGAAGAGGATGAATTGCTGAGCTTAAGTCTACTTGCCTCTTCTTGGGGGTAGGTAGTGTGTGTGTGCTTCTAGGCGTTATATGTTTCAGTATTTGAAGGTGTTATTTCAGAAGTACAACACTTTTGAACCAAGTCACTCATATCATACCTCCACACACAATTTAAATTTCCATCTCTTCATCATGTCAATTTGCTAGTATCCCCATATCTCTGGGTATGGATTATTCTGACCTAACTTACACAGCCTGCCTGGTAAACTGACCAAATAATGTTTTTGTTATCAATGCCTGTGTCAACAATGAAGCTGCAGGTATACCACTTGAAATATGATTACACATTTTACTGATATCTTACTGACTCAATGCAAATATTATGTAAGGAAGTATTGCACTATTGCTGTTTTTTTTTCTATATCCTGCTAATTTCTTTCATATTTTAATAGACATTCACTGAAGTTTGAATCTTAAATTGTTTGTAATAATTATACCACTGTGACTGTCTTTTCTTTAATCAGTCATTTTCTCATATAAATCAGAATACAGAGAATAGTGCAACTTCACTGCCATGCCACTGTGTACCACTAGTGAACCTGTCTGCTGTCAGGCTTCACAAACACTGCATTTCCAGAGCATATGGCTAATGCACAGAAACAGCCAAATGCGCTACACAGAAAACAATGCAATTGTACTGCCATGCCACTGTGTACCACCTAGGCAGCTGTTGCGTGACCCATATGCAAATTAACAGCATAGCAAGCCTCACAACCATAAGAATGATTGTGTAATTCAGTAAAATTACAGTGTAGTAATTAGTAGCAATCAATTGTAGTAGTCCAATAGAACTAACCACCCAAGGCACAAGTAACAGGACAAATGCAGATACAGCAAACTACATACACAACATGGACTGGGAATTTATGTATACATGCATAGCAGCAGATGCATACAGACGTGTCCATACCTAGCCAGGGTAGTTAGTGCAACACAAGTAACATGACCCCACCCTTAACTGTTGTCAGTGCTGCTCATATACAGAAGTTAACATTTTAAATCCCCAAATGTTTGGGGTTTTTATGACATGGCAAAAATGGATTCCATTTGTTGTCAGAGCATATTTCATTCAATCATTGTGGTTCCAGTCTTTAATGTTTGTCAACATATACATAGTATTGCCTCCTTTAATAGTTTGCACAGGATGACTTATATTGTACCGGTAGCATATTAAAATGCATTTAAAAATTATTTTTTATTATCCTGGTTGCTCCCAGTATTGATAGTATTAACTAGATGTCCGTGTTAAAAACACTGCTCTAGTTTCTGCTTGAATGCTTTTCTGCTGTTGCAACCTTTTGTCTATCAGTTCACAAGGCACTACAGTTACTATGTGTTGTGGTTTCAATAGTTAATACAGCGTTCATTCTATTTTTCTACAGCTGCAATATCTGTTTTTTCTAGTTTTTGCTTTCTTAATTGTTGGTATTGGATACTTCCATGTGATTATTACTTCTTTCACTGTTTCTGGCTTGTGTTTACAGTGCTTCTCAAATACTTGCATATTTTAATATTTAGACAGCCTTACAACATTATTGTGCCTTTTAATATGCAGCATACCTCCCAACTGTACATATTTTCCAGATTTTGCCTCATATTTTCGGTTTGTTTTTCATAAAATTGTGGTTTTCCGGCAAATTAGTAGCAAATCATTAAAGAATGAAGTTAGAAAATAATGACAGATGGTTTACCTTCATGTGTGCATATTGCACAAGGGCGAACAGCAATTGTTCGAAAGGCAGTTTGCAAAGTTTGCAAACGCCGAACGGAAAAGGTTTGAATGTGCAATGAACAAATGCACAGTGACATTCGCTCATTGTACATTTGGCATTTTGGGGCGGATTGCACTATAGTGGTGATCGGAAAATGGTCCCTTTCTCCAATGTAGTGCGATCTCGGAGTTAGAATATTAAACTGGGGGGGTGGGGTGCAGCCCCCCACATGGAGGGTGCAGATAGGCTTGCTCCCCTGCTTTACACTTCATTAGATTTTTCTTTCTATATTTATGTTCGAAAATCAGCAAATCTGATTTTCAATTTGCTGATTTTCAAACATGTTAAATTGTTGCGGTTATGTTTTTCGTGGTTACGATTTGCTCATATGAGCAATCACACCACTGTGATTCAGTTTTGTAAAGGAAAACCTGACAGACATTTGAGTTTCAGACTTCATACTCTTCAGAAAATTCATGTCAATGCAAAACCTGTTATTCTATCAACTTTCTAAGTTTGTAGCAGCAATATTTAAAAATTGTCCCTATTTTTGGGCCATTGTCCCACTTTTATTTATGCATTTGTCCAGATTTCTTTCTTTAAGAGGTTGACAGGTATGACCCTCCAGCCATGAGTATGACATAACTAGCAACAAAATGAGCAACTGTTTCTTTTTCTGTGCTGCATTACCTATATTTAGCTGCATCTCCTAGCTTTTCTTTGCATTTTATATGACCTAACACATACAGTCCACTATTATGAGCTGCCATTACTAATCTTTCATATTTTGGTTTAATTCACTTTTCCTTAACCTTTCATTCCTTAAATATTGATCAGCACTCCAGGACATCTTCATACTTGCACTCTAGTTGCTGGCCTTCCATAATCACAATTTTTGCATTCTTTTTTTTGCTTTATTAGGACTGTCTATTGTTATCTGTTTTGGTCCAATTTTGGCCTCTTTTTCACACCCCTACACCCCTTGAAATGCTTCTGCTAATCTGAGCAAGGATGGTAACTTAGACTTCAGAGATGTAGCTAGCTGTTCTGGTCCCCTTTGCCATTCCCCTATCTGCTGACGAGGAGCAAAAAAAAAAAAAGAAAAAAAAGTCCTCTCATATTTGAGAACCAAAAAAAAGGCCTCTCATACTTCAGGAAAAAAAAAAAGTTGGTCTCCTTTTAAAACTGCAATAAACACTACTAATGCACTACAGCCCTGACTACAGCATTTTCTGAATGATTGTACTGCTGTACCAACCAAATGGCATCTGCCAATTACACCCCCTAGCAACATATGGCTGGGAGAGCTGTCACCTTCACTCCACCATAGCTATACCTTTATCAGACTTGTTTTCTTCATGGTTTACAACTCTCCTTACTTTCAGTGGGTTCAGAACTTACACTATTGTTGATTCTGATAATATCATCAAATATGTATGTATCATACCTTACAACTGTACAGATTTTCACAGAATGCCCAGATTTGTGCCTCATATTTTTATTGTGTTCCTCTTAAAAATTTGTGATTTTTCTGGATTTTTGTGGTGAATCAATGAGGACTGAATTGACTAAATAATGATAGTCATTTCAGTTTCAGACTTCCTATCCTCCAGAAAATGTATGGTAACACAAGACCTTTTATTCTAGCAACTTTCTAAGTTTATAAGAGAAATATTTAAAAACTGACAGTATTTGGGGGGTTTGTGCCCCAATATTTCTGGCTTTGTCCAGATGTTTTGTGCTAAAAGGTTGAGGTCTATGGCATGTATGTATGAAGCTAAAGAACTGCAGGTCTACACTTATAGTTAATTCCAAAGAGACCCATGCCACCTTCATGTGACAGCTATACACTTTTCTTTACACATCAGCTGAGAGCTATGAAGTAGTTTTCTTATTCTCCTATCCAAGTGAAGCAACACTTTTCTGGGAGCTGATCATACTAAAGCTGTAAGTCACAAAGGGAAAGGCAAGTTGATTTATAATGTGAATTCTATTCCTGTATGTCAAGGCAGTTTTCAGTATTAGATTCAGTCTTGTAAAATAATTCTTACTATTCCTTACAGTACATATGTCCATCAGGCCAGGCCAATAAGGAATATAGTTCTGCCAAAGACAATGATGTCATTCATGGAGTACAAAGGCCTAATAAGATAGAAACAGTGCCCTGCATTCATAAATAGGTAATTTGCCGAACGCAATAAATATTCTTCATTCGCGGTGGTGATGCTGCGGTAGCGTTGTTGCCTCACAGTAAGACGCTGTCCGGTTCGATTCTCAGCTAGAGCGTCTTCTGCGTGGAGACATGCGTGAATGGGCTTACCTTCGTTGAAGGTTGTGCATCAGGCCTGGCAAGCTGGTACATAAAAATCAACTGCCAATCATTAGTGGACCGGAGTTCTGCTGTGGCAACCCCTAACCGGGAAAAGCAGAAAGACACAAACAAATAAATATTCTTCATTAATTGTGATGCTTCCTTTTGTGTATCAAGTCAGCCATTTCCAACAAACCACGCTGTGATCCAGTAGTAAAGACATATATACACATACATGTACACATACATATGCACACATGGATTCCCTTCACAAGCTCGAAGTTTCAAACTTCGAACTACAAATGGTCGTGACCATAAGATCGAAGTTTTGAAACTTTGATCATTTTAAATGGAAATCACCGTACAGCATGGAACAGGGAAATTTACTGTTTTCCTCACTGTAGTGCAATCATGAAATTGGTATATTTATTTAGCAGGGGGTGTGCGAGTTGCATGGGTGCTTACCCCCTGTAAAAATGTAAAATAAAAATGTTTTTGTTTTTATTTATTTTTTTTTTTTATTATTACAATTTCAAAGTTTGAAAACTTCAATCTTATGGTCTCAACCAGTTGCAGTTGAATTTTTGAAACTTCGAGCTTGTGAAGTAGATACACACACACACACACACACACACACACACACACACACACACACACACACACACACACACACACACACAATCCATGTTTGCATTCACTCTGTTTCCCATTTTTCCCAAAAACATGCATTAACAACAGTTTTAACACAACAGTAATGACCAAGCTTAATATAACGACAACCCTGCTATGCCTCCATTATCTGTACAATGCACCTCTCACCTAGTAACTACCTCTCACAATTGTTTCAGTGTCCACTTCCCTCCTAGCAATTTCAACAGTAAAGCCATTAAGTAGATACACAGAATACTCATGTTATGTGCCCTGCTGGTCCAGATTTCCCTACAAAGGTACAGTCACCGCTGTTAAACTTGTGAACAGACAGCCTGCTTGTGTTATGAGCTTAACATCCTTGATCATCCACAGCTGCCTACCTTCACCATCTCTTTTTTCTATGAGCTCAGCTTGTATTTCATATGCTCTGTGCACAGTCCACTTCAGCCTCTAGTTCACTGGGCAAGGGCTGCCAGGCAAATGCCTGTGATTATGAAATACATGTCTAAAGAGACTGCATCTGAGGCACTTTTTGCATTGCCCCTGGTATGCAGTATGGACATGTTTGGGGAAAAGCAAGGGTTAATACCTGCCCCTCTTTTTGAAGGGCAGTTAAATCTGAATAGTTGCTTCTACTGAAAACTAAACCATGGCAAAACTCCTGATATTTAGCAGATAAATATATTTAATATGTTCTACTAAATACTACAGAGAAACTATTCTTCCTGAAAGTGTTATAGTGACACCCCACAACTTAAACAACTAAAATTCCTTGTGAGCATTGATTTTGGTAATAAAGTAAAACCAAGGCTTTTTCCCTTAGATGTGGATATGCCTTATCCTGTAATATCTAACATTTTACTAATGTAACAGTAAAAGGCAGGCCGCAAAAACTAAAAAAGAGAAATTATTATGAATGTCTGTCTGACTAGTTCAACCACATATCCAATATACCGGTATACATATGCATATGTGTATATGTATGTGTTTATGTTTCTGTCTGCGTGTGTGTGAATGCATGCATGAAAGCAGAACAGACTGTGTGTGTGTGTGTGTGTGTGTGTGTGTGTGTGTGTGTGTGAATGTGTAAATGTATACACACACACACACACACACACACACACACACAGAGCAGAAATGGTTGGTTCTGCTGTCACTACACACACACACACACACACACACACACACACACACACACACACACACACACACACACACACACACACACACAGATTCAGAGACTTGGTATGTTCATCAGTGACATTTCTTTATTTTCCTTCAGTAATTATTTACTTCTATAATTACACACTACAGGTGGTAGAAACCTGCTGAGCCAAAGCTCGCAGCCTTGCTGCATGGAGAATGAAAAGGTTAGGCTGACAGCTGACTTGTTCTGAGGTGGGGGAGGGAGATGGCACATTATGCAAAACAAGGTAGTAGCAGCTAGCTGTAAAAATTGATTTCACTTGCAGGTCACACAGTCTGTCACATATATTTGCTTCAGACCTGGGACTGAAGGATTAATGCTTCTGCTGTTCGCCCACTATTAGAAGGGAATTATGGCCATTTCTATGCTGTCTGGCACATTACGCTTTCCATCTCAAACTGTTTATTTTTTGATAAAGGAAAATCTAGAAACAGCGTGTACTATATTGTATTGCATTTTTAAAACCTTGCCAAAATCATTCTGACAGTAGCAGTTCCAAATGCTGCAAAAAAAAAGGCTGCAGAAAGAAAGAAACTGCACTCAGGAGAGAGTAATACAGCATCAACCCACCCAAAAGAAAATAAGCCAAACACTTAACACTGAAATTTTAAAAAGCCCAGATATAATGAAGAATATTACAACAGGGAAGGTGACCAAGGGGGAGATTATAACACAATTTGTAGGAGCCTCAGAGGAAGCTTTGGAGCCATAGATCTGCTTTGTATAAAGCATACTTCAACTGTCCAGATTTTTGCAAAATGTCCAGACTGTTGCCTCATATTTTCGGTCTGCTCCTCATAAAATGTGTGGTTTTCTTAATTTTTGTGGCAAATCAGTGAGGAATAAATTCACTAAATAATGACAGGCATTTGAGTTTCAGACTTCATATCCTTCAGAAAAAGGCATGATAACACAAGACGTTTTATTCAAGCAACTTTCTAAGTTTATGAAAGCAATATTTAAAATTTGTCCCTGTTTTGGGGGCTTTGTCCCCCACCTCATTATTTTCGGCTTTGTCCAGATATTTTTTGCTAAGAGTTTGAGAGGTATAGTCTAAATGGACAAAAAAGGCCTCAGTGGAAAAGCTACACACCATACCTGTCAACCTCTTACGTCAAGAATCAGGGACAAAGCCAAAAACATCAGGACAAAGACACAGAGGATACAGTTTAATATTACTCTTACATGCTTAGAAAAATTGCTAGAGTAATAGATTTTGCTTGCATTTTTTGAAGTATATGAAGCCTGAAACTCATATGTCTAACATTTACCAGAAAACTATAAATTTTATGATTAAAAGGCAGTTCTGCAGAATAAAGAACAGTTGCTGTTTCTGTTAAAATCATATGCAGCTGTTACAGTTTTATGATGTCAGTGACGAAATGAAATGGCTAACACACAAAACTGTGGGTCTGAACACCCTGCCTATGTAACAGTATACTACTGGCCTGTGAATAATAATCTTAACTGGTGATACAATTCAGTAGCCTGATTTAAAAAGATGTAAAATGGTAAATGATTTGGCAATTCAAAATACAAGTAATTATGCAATTCAACATTGTCAGCTGGAAATGACAGCAGCCACAGATGTTACAGTGAATTGCAAAATGATGTCTGATTATTTGTAACTTGTAAATTACAGCAGTGGGTGATTTTATTCAATAACTTTGATTGTTTAACAGCTAGACAACTAAAATAATAGAACTTTTACACAATGCTTTAAAGCTACAAGTTACTACACATTCTAAGTGATAACTCAAATGTGGCAACGATTAATGCATTGAAAGAAACATTGTTTAGGCATTTTTTTATTTCTTTGTAAGAAAATTAACTAGTCTTGTAACTACAAATGTCAGAGATCTTATCAGGATTCCTGATGTCATGCTAGAGTTATAAATGCAGCTATTTAGCCAAATTGGAGGCTGAGCTCTCTCAACTCAGGACTGGCAAGACCAGACAGGAGGAGAAGGCAACTACACACACCACAAAACCAGCCTCACATAATGCTACCACTCCACTGAATCAAACACATAAACACACAAAGACATACTCGGAGGCTCTGAGTAAAAATTTACCTAAACAGCAGAGGCCTCCAAAGCAGACACCCAAACAACTGCTACCTCAAGACACCCCACAAGCAACACATAAACCACAAAAGCAGTGTGCAAAGCAGTCACAGCCCTTAAGGCCAAATACAACACCAAACATACTTGTCATAGGTGACTCCATAGTCAGACACACTGACGCCCCACTCACCAGGCTGAACAAGGAGAGGGTCACAGTAAGCTGCCTATCGGGCGCTAGAATCCGCCACATAACACAAGCACTCGGGTCACTCCACGGCAAGTACAAATATGACACAGTCATTGTCCATGCTGGTGTGAACGACCTGAGACGCACCTCCCTGGACTACATGAAAAGAGACATAGAGGAGCTCTCTGATTATGTAGCCCAGGCAGGTATGACCCTAACCCTGAGCAGTATCCTTCCTTCACCAAGAATGATGCCACAATATAGAGACAAGATGATCAGCTTTAACAATTGGCTTAATGTCTGGTGTCATTCAAAGGGGATCCAGTGTCTGTCTGCCTGGGATGACATGCTTGACAAGCCACGCTGCTTCAAGGGACGGCTTGCACCTGTCACCCCTGGGATTCGGATATTGGCTAAGGCTCTTGCCACCCCATAGTGCCTTTTTAGGCAAGGCTCAAATTCTAAACCTACCACCCTAGAAAACAAAAATGGGAAGAAATTGAGGGTAATGCTGCTCAATGCCAGAAGTCTAAATCTCAAAATGCACGCACTCGAGGCCCTTCTCAGTATGGAGAACATCGATGTCTGTGCTGTAACTGAAACCTGGTTCAAGGCTCCTGAGAGCACCCCGGCACTATTAGGTTTTACCTCATATCATGCCCGCCCCAAAACCCGGACCACTCCACAAAAGGAGGGGTGTATCCATATTCATAAAGGATACTCACACCTCCAGGTTGGTGGCAACGCATGAAGCTCGGAAACCATCCAGGTGCAACTAACCATAGGCAAAACTGCTCTACAAATTGTAGCATGCTACAGGCCACCCTCTCAAACTCAGGAACCCCACACAGCCTTCCTGAAGACACTGGAGGGTATAAATGTATCTCCAAACACCATCATATTGGGTGACTTCAACTACCCGAATATAGACTGGGAACATTACTCAAGCCCTAACTTTCTAGCCCAACGGTTCCTGGAGTTCATAAATTCAAATGCCATGGAACAGCTAGTTACTGTTCCCACGAGAGGAGAAAATATACTAGATCTCATTGTCACAAACATGGGGACAAAATGCTCCACACCGAAGTATATCCCTCATTGGTGAGATCTGATCATAAACTAATCTCACTGGAAATCCACATCCCGCCCCACCCCAAACAAAAAGACCATAGTGAAGAACTTCTAAAGCAAACTTCACACTACTCAAGACTGGTGTGGTATCCTTCAAGGCCCCTGAGTCAGAGGAAACCACAACCCAAGCTGCGGAAGCCCTTACAAATGCCTTCTATGAACACCTCCAGGACTGCATGGATCAGGCAATCCCAAATAAAACCAAGACTCTTTCCACAAAGGGCAAACGTCCAGTCTGGTGGACCCCAGCCATTAACAAACTTTACAATAAGAGGAGAAAGCTATTACATGATAGAACAAAATCCATAAAAGGGAAGTCACCCCTGATCATTATTAGTAAAAAATACGAGCACTCATAAAATCAACTAAGGCCAATTTTGAGAGAAAATTGCCATGGATTCAAAGGACAATCATAAGGCCTTTTTCAGCTATGTTAGGAACCTGGGTGGAAACTCACAGATATGCTCAGAATTAGTCCAAAATGATACAAAATCACTGAACCCACAGACATTGCCAACATACTGGCAGACAGGTTCAGTGCAAACTTCACCCCTCTCCCCTAAAGGAGAGATAACTATCCCAGCCGAGTGTAGCCTCCCGACATCTCAAATGCGCAGGTGAAAGCTGCTCTCTCTAAAGCTAAAACACAGCATCAATGGGACCGGATGGTGTCCCGGCTGTGTGCTACACGAGCTAAATGAGGAATTAAACCCGCACATAAGGCAGCTGTTTAATCTCAGCCTTACCACAGGATACGTGCCCAAGGAGTGGCGTGACGGCAACTGTGGTCCCACTCCACAAAGGTGGCGCCTCACGGACCCTGGTAATTACCGCCCATAAGCTTAACAAGTCTAGTCTGCAAAGCTATGGAGAGGATCATAATGGAGCTCATAAACAAAGATATAGGGGACTTGCAGACATTGGACCCGACCCAGTTTGGCTTTGTCAAGGGAAGATCATGCCTTTTGAACTTGGTCGACTTCTTCGTAATAGTCACCACGGCCATTGATGAGGGAAAGGCAGTCCATACAGCCTACCTTGACCTTGCAAAGGCTTCGGACACAATACCCCACTCGGGTATTGTAGAAAAACTTACCAGCTTAAATGTAAACACATATGTCACAAGATGGGTTGCAAACTGGCTTAAGGACAGAACCCACAGGGTTAGAGTTGCTGGCGCTGTGTCAGACTCCAAGCCGGTCACAAGTGGTGTCCCACAGGGCTCGGTCCTTGGCCCCTATTGTTTGGCATCTACTTCTCAGAAGTACAGGCCAACATGGGAGGACTTTATTGACAAAGTTTGCAGATGACTGCAAACTGGGCCATAGTGGAAAGTGCATCGGACACGGATATCCTTCAGAAGGGACTCACGGAAACAGATAGCTGGTGCCAGAGCCATGGCCTGAAGTTAAACGCCAAAAATGTATAGTCATACCCTTCGGGAAAAACAAGGTAACCCCAAGCTACCATATAGGTGGAAATCCACTAAGCACAGAAGAGGTTATCAGGGACCTGGGGACCCAGGTTGACAGTGGCCTTTCTTTGACACTCACATTGCTAAAGTGGTTAGAAAGACCTTCTACATTGCCCACCTGATCATGAAGGGATTCACATCCAGATCTAGTGAGGTCATTGTTCCCCTGTACTCTTCACTTATCAGACCAATGATCGAGTACAATGCCCCATTCGGGATGTATCTCACCCGACATCTGCAGCAATTGGAGAGACCCCAAAAGTTCCTCACCAAAAGGATAAAGGGACTCCAAAATCTGTCATATGCTGCCAGATTGAAGAAACTCCAGCTCTATTCAGTCACATACCGCCTGCTCAGAGGTGACATGTGCCTGACATACAAGGCCATGTCCAACCCGGAATTAATGGACATGCTCCACCTCAAAAAATCCAAATCCACCAAAACCACTAGAGCAAGCGACTTAAACCTTAGCACGGATATAAATAGGACGTGCTGGAGGGATAGATTTATCACTCAGAGACTCCCTATGCTGTGGAATAAAATCCCGGTCCATGTGAGGCAGAGCACCTCGCTGACTCTGTTCAAGAGAAATCTAGACCTGTGGATGGGAGATCGTAGGTTTACCCCGGGAATCATCTCTGGGTCACTGCTGGACAGAGGCACAACAAACTAATGGGCACAGTATTTTTTCATATAAGGGGTGGCGTAAGCCACAATAATTTGGGCTAGGCTTATAAATGCCTTAGGGCAGATAGCCTAGTATAAACCTATGAACCTATGAACCTAAAACAGGACGTGGATAACTATTGCTGTAGCATGACTGTGATACTGATCACATGCCCATGACATGTGAACGGATGAACACGCATCAGCTGTTTATATATTCTTCTGTAATGGTCAAACCCAGTAAAGTCCTAGTACAGTCTGTCTCCTGATTACTGTGCACTATGTACAAAACCACACAGTACAATGTTTTAATTCAGACATGATATATTGATAGCAAGGCCACTCCACAAGCACAAGCAAGTTTTTAGGAATAATCTAGAGAGAAGAATGAAATGAAGCAAATAGGAAGACTCAGCAGATGAAAAGAAGCTTACTGCTAGCAGAAATGAGGAAATTTGTTGTTGAATACAGTATGAATGACAAATTAAGGTCACTTAAGGAACACATTTAGTGTTAAAATCAACAGCTGTATTACAAAGCCATCTATGTGGAATGAATTTTGTGCACAATGTTTAATGATAAAATAAGTTTTTTTCTGCCATTTTTTCTACATATTTATTTACTTTTTTAAAGATACTAACATTTGAGCATAACTGCACAATCAAAACTGACAAAGAAACCCTTAGTCTGAGTGGGAGAATAAAGAAGAAATAGTAATGATAAAACAGTTCCCACTGGTAATGCATCACCAGCCTCTGCTGCCAGTTTTGGCTGTGGCAGGGCTATAGTGGTGGCCACTTTTCCTAAGAGCATATTCCTATAACATTAGTGTCAAGTGAATGGCACAGACTTACTGTGAATAACCACATTTTGTTTAATTGAGATGCAAGAAATAATCGCAAAACATCTAACTAAACTGTTGTTGTGTCCGAAGCTCAACAGGTAGCAGTTGACTTGCCTTTCCTAATGAAACAGAAACTGTAGGTTCTATTCTGACACCTGGTGCTGGAATTTATTTTTGTCTGTCAGTTGGCACAGAGAATTAAAGCAATGAGCTGTTCCCAAGCTGATTCTTGTAGGACAGGATCTGATTCCCTTGGCCTTTATTTGCCTAGAGTGCTTTTGGAGCAATTGGGAAAAGTGGACTAGGCATATGCTCCAGAAGACCATTGAGGAGCCTTATCCAGTTTTCCCAATTGAGATGAATAATTGTTAGCATAAAACAACCCTATCAATGAGAAGTCAGACATTACCCAGCAATGATAAAATAATTTGACTTTGTCATAAAAGTAGGGCAAAAAAGGAATAAATTATTGTATCTTATATTTACATCTAGGGATAAACACTTATGCACATCCCATATAATCTTACAGTCCTAATTCTTCCAAAGGTACATGCCAGCCTGTAGGTCACCACACGTGGGTCTGTAAAAATTAAGAATCTGTCTTGTATTATTGTGTGGTGTCATACCTAAACTGTACAGATTTTCATAGAATGTCCAGATTCTGGTCTCATATTTTTTGGTCCATTTTTCATAAAACTGTGGTTTTCAAGCAAATTAGTGGTAAATCATTAAAGAATGAAGTTAGAAAATAATGACAGACATTTGAGTTTCAGAGTTCATATCCTTCAGAAGATTCATGTTAATACAAAATCTATTATTCTATCAACTTTCTAAATTTGTAAGAGCAATATTTAAAAATTTTCCCAATTTTGGGCCTTTGCCCCAATTTTATTTATGGCTTTGTCCAGATTTCTTGCTCTAAGAGGTTGAGAGGTATGTGTGGTGCCATTAATTTACAAGCAAATTGAAGACATAGCAAAAAAAATTGTATTGAATGCCAAATGTCCCAGAATGCACCACTGCAGGCATTGTTAAACATTTCGGAATGCCAATATGGCAGCAGATCCAGACAGATTCTGCTGTTTGTGGACTCATTATAATTAATTACTCTGCATGGTTATCTGCATTATGTCAGCTATCTTAGAGAAGGCTACGTCAATGCTATAAACAATACTAACTAGGAATGACCTGCCAGAATAGACTGCCAGTGACACTGACCCATAATTCACGTTAAAAGTTTAAAACCTTTGCAACACTAAATGGAATAATGTATTCGGCATCTATTCCACATCATACACAGCAGAAAGGAGCAGCCAAACAATTAAAAGAACAATCAAAGCCACGAGTCCAAAACACAAATCAAAGAACCTCAGAACAGATCCATTCCTTTAAGTATATCATCAAAGCTACGAGCCTCAACCACAAAACACTACAGCTTTCAATAGATAAACTCATTTAAGTATATCAAAATTCAGTGCACTGAAGTACTAACTGAACACTAGTAATGTTGTTTACAAACTGCAACTTGTGGTCATGAATGGACATACAGAAATATGATGTTCAAAGAAATACAGTTTAAGCAGATGGTAAAAAGCAAGGCAGAAGTTTCATCACAGAACACTATGCTTTAGCTAGGCGTTTCTAAGACTGACCAAGGAAACCCAGATAATAACATCTGAAGAACATGGGTTTTGGTGTATACAGGCAACAGGTAATATACAGGGACATCATGCATACCCACCAAGATATGTAATACCCTCTACTAGATGACGTAGTTTTAATAGATATTTTAATAAAATAAAAAAAGCATACACAAGGATGGATGAATAATCAGAGTTATACTCAAAAGGATAGATGACCAGGGTATATCCAAAGAAGATTGAATTACTAGATCTATACCCAAAGACAGACGAAAGACTGCAGCCATAATTAACATTTACAGATTTTTAGGTATGACATTCCCACATCAGTGTTCAGTAAACAAGTTTAGGTATTATATCTAAAACTGAGTGGTTGTTTCAGTCTCCCTGTAGCTTATAGCTCAGTAAAAGATAATGGAGAACTAAGCAGTTATAAGTACTACCCTGTATTTCTTAACTGCACTATCCCATTGTTTTATTGCCTTCACTGCAGATCCAACAGAGAGCATAGTAAAGGCATATGAGAAAGTACAAAGCTACACAGCATGAAGTGCAACCTCAGCTGTACAGGATAGAAATCTAAATCTCTGCTGTACCTATGAACCTATAACTACTCCTGCATAACTATAGACTTACAACTTTCTGAACTAAGCCTTGATTGTACAGATGAGTCAGTGAAAAATTACAGGCAAAACAAGGTCACCCTGGAGCAACAGGTCTATGTTGCCTTATCATGCACAAATGGCAGGCAAGTTTGCTTATACAAGCTGCTAGTATTTAAAAGCCAATAATGTGTTGTTACGATATTTTGTGGCACTACCTTTAGCTACAGCTGCCCAAATTCCTGCAGCAAGTTCCCCACCTTTCAGCAACCCGTCATACACTATCCACAGCATAAGTAAATAGGTACAGTCCTAGAAATATTTCTTACACAATTCCACCCAGCCGCTGTACCGCCTCAGTATGGGTGATTTATTTCTTACTCTGATCTCTAAACCAATAACTCTGAGCCTGAGGTTGAAACAACACATTTCCCTTTTCTTTGAATTTGTACAACCTCAGAGATAGAGCATTTAACAGTAAGGGGTGTGGGGGCACAGTCCCAACATTGTAGATATACTATTTTTAAACACGTACTTTAACTAACTTGCTGCAGCAATCAAATGAGTTAATGATACACTTAAAAAACTGGGTTGTAGAATGTTCATCATTTCATCATTAGAAGACACATTGCCCTCCGTAATGTTTTTTATTTAAAATAGTGTGTTCAGATCATTACTGCAAAATGTCTGTTAATATATCCGACTGATGCTGTTTTTACTTTTTATCTATATTTATGCATTGAACTTCACTAAATATTAATGTGATTATAGTCATATAGTAATGAAAGGCACACAATGGAAGCAGCCTTATGCTTCTCTTGCTAATTGTGTATATCACATACATTAACTATTTTCCTTGTTAACTGTTTTCTTTCACCAGAGGAGTGCTGTAGGGCACAATATTCGAGAAGGTCACCACAGGGAAGGACATAGCTCAATAAAAGGATGTAGCATTCCAAAAGGTCATCAGAGCCTGCTGCATGGTTCACTTGTGACCCATCCCAGAGATCTGTTCTAAATTTGTTCAGCATCCTTCAATCCATAACCTGTTTTGCCTTTCCCATGTATAATCCACCCGGCACAATGTAAGCCTTACACTGCTCTACCTATCTGGACACCACTATTAATTCAAGCAGCATGAATTCCAATGAACACCTCTGGCCAGCACTATCGCTGCCACACATGTCATTAGAGTCTTAGTGCAGCATGACAAAAAAGGTTCAGACCAGTCATGCACCCTCCATCCCTAAGCTAGTTTGATTTATATATCCATCCTGGCTACTTCCACAGTTATGTCCAGTCAAAATTAGGATGTAATCTGTCAAGAGCAAGATCCACACAAGTCACTAGACCGCAGGTACCAGTATGAGACCATCATAGTCCACAAGGGCATAAGGACCTAAGATGTACTTCTCTGTGCAATATGAAGAGAGACATTATTGATCTCTCAGAATATGTGTCTCAGACAGGTATGTGCCTTGCATTGAGCACCTTTCTACCATCACCAAGGATGATGCCATAGTATGAATGAAAGATGATTGACTTCAATAATTGCCTGAATTTCTAGTGTCTTTCCAGCGTAATTCAATATTTATCAGCATGGAAGGACATGAGCAACAACCCACATTGCTTTGCAAAGGATGGTCTCCACCTGTTTCGTCTAGACTACCGAATATTGGCTAAAACTTTATCCACTCACACCTCCACTCCCCTTAGATACTTTTTTAGGCAATGTCAATTTGACAAACTTCCTGGCATAACAAATAAACCCCAAAGAAACCTATGTGCATTACTGCTCAAAGCTAGGAACCTACAGAAGAAATTCCACACCCTACACGCTCTCCTCACTCTGGAGTATATAGACATATGTACCATTACCAGGACATGGAATAAATCTGCAGAAAGTACTCTAGCAGTACAAGTCTTCAGTGCCCTCCACATATTTATACCATCATCTCCACAGACAGGAGCAGAAGGTGGAGGAATTTCAATCTATATTAGCAACAAGTATAACTCTAGGTTGGTTAAACAGGAAGATGCCCTGGAATTTATCCATGTGTAATTAACCATAGACAAAGCCCCATACCATATCCTAGCAAGTTATAGGTCACCCTCTATGTCCCTAGAAACACATAGCATGTACCTAAATGTACTGGAGGCACATGTCATTAAACCAAATACCCTATCAATGACAGACTTTAACTATCCCTCTTCAGACTGGGAAACATGCACTGCCTCAAACTCAAAGGCACAACAATTCCTGGACTTTATTAACACAAATATCCTTGACTAGACAGTGCACACATCCATTATAGAGTCAAACATACTGGGCTTGGTACTCAACAATATGGGAGAGAGCTGCTCGCCCCTTCCCCACTATCATGTCCTCACAGGTAAGGTGAGGTTGAACCACAAAGCTGCTTCCCTCGAAATAAAAATAAACTTGGTAACCTCAGCAAACCCTGTAACAGTTAGAAACTATTCTAAAGCAACCTACATTCTATTAAGCAATAGTTTGTTAAAATTCAGTGTTCTTCCTAACCCCAAATTCACAGCAAGATATGCAGATTTGTTCACAGACACCTGACACAACCATGTAAATGGCTATATAGAGGCTGCTGTACCTACTAGAAGTAAGCCAAAACAAACTGTAAAAACAAACCACACAGGTGGAATCCTAACCTTAACAAGATATATAACAAAAGGGAAAAAAGCCATGGATAAAGTCAGGAAGAGTAACTCCCATAATTTGAAGAGCTCTCTAATTAAACTAAACAGGAAATGAAGAGGACTAATTAAGTTCAACAAGGCCAATTAAGAGGTCAGGATAGACTCACAGGCTGAAGTCAAACAGTACTTCTACAGATATGTCTGAACCCTCAAAGGCAGCACATATCGCAGTTCTGATCTGGTGGTCAGTGGTGCCACTGAGCAGAGTGACATAGTGAATTTGATGACTGACACATTCAGCTCAAACTTCTCTGCCCCCTCCCTGCCTGTCTCCCCTCATGAAACAGCTATTAGCATAACCCCCTATCTATTAACAGGGAGCAAGTCCAGACTGAGCTCACTAATGCCTAAAAAATGGGCCTCCAACAATATCCCAAGATGTCTCCTAAATAACTTGAAACATGACCTATCAAGACCACTTGAATTCACTATTCAACTATAGCCTCAAAACAGGCTTTGTACCAATAGAATGGAGGAGTGCAATGTTTATCCCACGTCTCAAGGGAGGACCATCAACTGACCTCAGAAACTACAGACTCATTAATCTGACTAGTATAACATGCAAAACCATGGAATGAATTATGGAAATAATCAACAAAGATATAGGCAACCATCAGACACTGGACCCAACCCAGTTTTGCTTTGCCATGGGAACGTTATGCCTACTAAACCTAGTAGATTTCTTTGAGAGGGTCACCAAGGCAATGGTTGAGGGGAAAACAGTGCATACCATCCATCTACCTGGCCCTGGCTAAGGCATTCAATGCAATATTCCACTTGGGGTTAGTTGACAAATTCACCAAACTGGGCATAAACCCCTACATAACTCATTGGCTCTCAGACAGGACCCAGGAAGTCTGGATTGGTAAGACCACCTCCACTATGAGTCCAGTCAAGAGTGGGGTACCTCAGAGCTCCATACTGGAAGCACTCCTACTTGGCATCTACTTCTAGGAAGTAAAGGCTAATGTCAAGAGCCTTGGACTGCAGATGACTGTAAGTTGGAAGCTATCATAGATTCCCCCTATGACAAGACATCTTACAAGAGGGTCTGACACAGACAAATAACGGGTGCCAAAGTCATGGATTAAAACTCAGTGCCAAAAATGCATAATAGTGTCTTATGTGGAAAATTGCCACCCGGGCTAATTACTCCATCAATAAGACATCTTTGATAGTTGGCCTGCTGGTGAGGGATTTGGGAACATATGTAAACAGTAATCTGGCCTTTGACCAATATATGGCCAAGGTAGTAAGAAAATCATCATTCTGTGTTGCACAACCTCTAAGTATGAACATGGCATCCAGATCCAAGGAAGTCATAGTCCCACTTTATTTTGCCCTTATCTGACCCATCATTGAGTATAATGTTCCCTTCAGCATGTACCTAACTAGACATATGTAACAGAAAGATTCCTTACCACAAGAATCCAGGGTATAAACACAATGCCTTATACAGATTGCCTTAAAAACCTATTTCTGTATTCACTCTCTTACAGGTCACTTGAGGTAAACTATTCCTGGTATACAAGGCATCCTCAGATCCATCTCTGATGGACCTTTTGCACATCCACAAAATGGACAGTATCAGAAACATTTTGCTTGTGACAAATATAAGACATGATGGTGAGACAGATATATGTCTCAAAGTATCCCCATGCTCTGCAACAGGCTCCTCACCCATTTGACACAGAGTCCATCCCCTAACCATATTTAAGTGTAACCTTGACTAATGGATGGGAAATCAGAAATTGACCCTGGATCTGGCCCCCATATCTCTGATAGACAAAGGCAGACAGTAATGCCCAACTAACATACACTCTCACATAACCTCTACAAACTTCCTAACATACCACCTCCTAATAAATGCCCATGATACACAGGGACAGAATTGGGATGGGTTGAGTTACTAGGCTTATAAACAACTTGGTGGCTGTTAGCCTTGTATATATCTCTGAACCTATAATTGCAGTGTAAGTCTAAACTTTGCTTCGCACTCTTAACCCTTTGGATGCTTGCAGGCATTTCTGTTATACTCTTAAGATAGTAAAATATATATACAGCAGGACCTTCAACCATGAATGTACACTTTTACTACCTTCCAAGTGAAAAATTATCTAAAATACAGATGTGCTTACATCAGGAATGGATATTCCTATCCACTTTATAAAAATAAAAAAATTAACTCTGATAAACATAATTTTCATAAAGTCATCTGTTACTATATTAAAAAATGCAAACTGAGAGTAACAAGTTATGTTTCATGTGTATCATCACAACATAAGTTATATTCCACATGTATCATCACAACATAACAAGTTATGTTCCATGTGTATCATCACAACATAACAAGTTATGTTCCACGTGTATCATCACAACATAACAAGTTATGTTCCACGTGTATCATCACAACATAAGTTATGTTCCACGTGCATCATCACAACATAACAAGTTATGTTCCACGTGCATCATCACAACATAAGTTATGTTCCACGTGTATCATCACAACATAACAAGTTATGTTCCATGTGTATCATCGCAACATAACAAGTTATGTTCCACGTGTATCATCACAACATAACAAGTTATGTTCCATGTGTATCATCACAACATAACAAGTTATGTTCCATGTGTATCATCACTAACAGTTCACATTATACCTTTTGCAACATTCATCCCACCCTGGGCACTCTTCATAATACTGTTTTTGATTCCATAAGCAATGTTTGGTGGAATGCTGTTGGTCTATAATTTGCTCATCAATACCAGAAGTGTCAAGAACCAGATCCATTTGATCCATGACTTGGCTAGTCTGTATCAACCTAACAGTTTGTAAAACATGGTTAAAAATAGGATCCTTGACACAGAAGTCATACCCTTGTTATAATATCCTGAAGTCAGAGAAAAAACATAAGCATGCATGTGGGTGTTACTATACTGTAGAGTGATAACCCTACCTGTTTACTACCACAAAAAAAGATATTCTACATTCACGACAATGACAAACCACCCTGATCAAAAATAAATGTGATAAAGTGAAGGCTGTCTCAACATCCCCTACGTCTGCATTACCTAGGAATAAATTAATCACTAGCAAAGGAGGCATTCAGTGACTCGCATCCAATGTCTATACAGTGCTAATTTTTACAGGTGACCAAACCTTCACTAGAAACCCTCATTGGGTGATTTTTAGCTGCCCCATCATTACAGTCATTTGGTTTCACTTGACTAATACATCTGATAATGAATATACAAAACTTCAGGCCACCTGGGAACAACCAAGACTGAATAATCACAACTGCATCAAACAGTATCAGACTGGTAAACATCATGGATAAATCCATCAGTAAACCCCTATCTAGATTTACAGATGCTGCAAATGTTTTGCTACTCCACAATCTGGCAAACTTTTTTTCCCTGCTATGGGACTTACTCAGTGGTTCCCCTTCCTGCACCACAATGGCTTAATCATTTCCTCTTGGCACAAGTGCCAGATATAACCTAAATGGGTGAGAGCTATATGGCCCATTTGGTCCTATCCAGAGATCCCCATTATCTTATTCTTTATCTTGGAAGGTTATAACCAGGAGTAAGGGAGTGGTGCAGATGCTAGATCCATAGCAGTCCCCTGTCCATCCCACAAAATCTCAAGCAGGTGGCTTGCAAATTCTGCAATGTCTGCCTTATTGAGAAGAGGCATGCATGTTTCCATATAAACCTCTCTCCTTGATGCAGGGGTCATCTCAATGCTGTAACAATGAAAGCCTGTCTGGCCTCTTTCACAAGTTTTACAGCCTCTGGTAGCTGATGCTAGTATATCAGGTGTAGCCACTTCTCTCAGATGGTTGAGCTGGCATCAGCCAATCATGTTCACCATCTAGCTCACAGCCCTTGCAATACCCATACTGCTTGCTGAACATAGATCTCTTCATCCCTCTGTGCCATGTGGGTAGGTAAAAATATAAGGATCTTTAATACTAAAAATACATCAGTCAAGTTGTGCACTACGTACTTTGGAACATACTATACCATCTTCCACATCATGAGGTTATTCATTATTTGGGATTTATGTTTTTGAATGCATTGTGGGGCATGACCCCTAGTGCAAAAAGCATACTACACTTAAAACCTCTCTGAATCCTACCCCATATTAAGGCCATGACATCTCACAGAGATCATAGCTGGTCTATCTCTCGAGGTTTTAAATTAAAATTTGACTCTATCATATGTTGTGAGGCTTATAACCAAATGAAAAAGTGAATTCTTACTATCAAAAGGACCTCCTAACTTATAAGGGAATGGGTATACTCGAATAATCCAAACATATTCTGGCATGGCAGAGAAACACTACTTAATCATAGACAAAACTCAATTCTTTCATCTTTTCTCCGCCTAACAGATGTAAAGATTGCTGCTCACTTTGGAGAATTTAGACCCTGACAGACATTCACAGAACTCACTGTTATACTTTCCACAGCAGGATTTTTGTGATTCCACCATATTGACAGTCCTATCAAGTTTAATTATACACTCGTCTATAAGCATCCATGCCAAAAGGAGATGCACAGTAAAATAGCTGCAGCTCACACCAGACAACCTGTGTAAAGTGCAATATGCATCCTATCAAGGAATCCATTGAAAATGCCTTAAGGCTTACATATAACACTGCCTTCTCAAAATCTTTAAGTAAGTAGATGGGAGCCAGTGTATATCCTCCAAAAAACACAATCCCCTTCAGGATGCCCCACATGCTAGTATATGCTAACCTATTTTCTGTCTGATCAGGCAATAAACCAAAGGCATGACTCTGTTGCAGGATGGTGTACCAATCATGGGTTCAAAGGTTCATAGAGAATTACTAGGCTAAGGTGGCACGACATGTAGCATACTTGCTGTTGGTGCAGAAGTGTATGGGTTCTACTCCCACACCATGTAAATGGAGTACTAATATTGCAGTGCCCTTTAAGAGGGGATGGGGTGCTACATTCCTTAGTTCCCCTTTATTTATGGGTGAGAGGTTAGCATAATGGTTGATATATTTATCTTAAAGACACAAGGTGCAGGGTTCATTTCTAACATTAGGTAAACAGCTAGGACAGTGATGGCGAACCTTTTGGGTTTGGCGTGTCAAAAGCTCCTTGCACAAAATAATTCAGTGCACTTCACATGAGCAAAGAATGCAAAAGCAGTGTCTTTGGTAACTCGCGTGTTGGTGATCACTGTTGTGTCACCCAAAACGTTGTGGCATTTGTCACCTTTGACATGTGTGTCATAGGTTCGCCTTCACTGAGCTAGGTTTAAAATGGCCCACAAGAGCAGTTAGCCTAGTACTAATCTATGAACCTAAGAGCTCTTACAAGCCTTGCCAGCTTTATCGAGATTCTACCCAATTTTCTATCCCTAGAGGGAAGATAACAAGGGTCAGCAAGTGGAGGGGTTTGACAATTTTTACAGACTGCCTCTGACCATAAGGAACATGGGCAGCACCTCAGGAGTGAATTTGTAATTTCCCCTCATTGAGCTTGAAGATAGTCAGGGAAGCCTATTCCAGGGGAGGGCAATCTCTGGGACACATATCTGTCTCTCCAGCATGATCTATTCATAAGAGATCAGGTTTAGATCTTTGAAGCGGATAGACCTCTTGCAGTTCATTTTGAAAATATGCAACATATCCATCAAGACTGGGTCAGAGACTGCCTTGTAGGCTAGGCACAGATAATCTCTCAATAATCAGTAGGAAACTGAATACAATGATAGTGCTTTCAGTCATTCCACATAAGACATATTGGTTATACCCTGTTTTTGTTTGGTGAGAAATCTCTGAGGATGCTCCAACTGGTGCAGATGCATAGTGAGGTACCTGCCAAAGGGTGCATTGTACTCGATTATTAGTCTGATGTGGGCCGAGTACAGTGGTATTATGACATCCTTAGATCAGATGTAATGCCCTTACTTATAAGCTGAGACACACAGAAGGATTTCTCACCATTGTGGACACATGGTGATCAAAATTCAGATTACTATCTAGCCGAGTATACAAATCTTTCACCACTGGATCCACTCTTAGGGGGTGCTGTGATGCCCATGCCCTGGCCCAGCAATCAAGGAGCCTCAATCCTCACCACTAACACCAATGAGGGGCATCTCATATAGGAGGAAAGGATAACAAATACACACAGTAAAGTGCAGTTTCCCTTAAGAGCACACAGAGATCACAGTCAGGCCAGGGCTGGTCGCTCCCTTGCTCTCCAGGTCCCCAGTAAGACTCCTCACTGTCACACCTCTAAGTTCCAGATCTCAGCCAGCTGGGCAAGCTAAAACCTCCAGCATCCTCTCTGTCAAACCAATGCTTCATGTCCCTGCCCAAGTAGCTGACACACACACACACACACACACACACACACACACACACACACACACACACACACACACACACACACTTTGAGATAAGCATTTATACAACTACACAGACACTCCTGGGGAAGGCTGGCACAGGTTCTCCAGCTGTGCCCCTTTTACCCAGACTATATGGTAGAAGTCACTGCCACCACCCAGCTAATATTTATCAGCTACTCAAAGGCCCTTAAAAGGGTGTCCAATTATTACTGTGCAATATTATTATCCAATTGGTAGTATAAGTAAACAGTCAAGGTTTATTAGAGTGATTTGGTACAGGATCCTTATATACATGCAGTGTACTCTTAGAGCTTAACTTATCTCTACACAAAACAGCCACAGTTGACAGGTTTAAAAATATTTAATAATAAATAATAAAAACACAAGACAATACTTCTTACTATACAGTGCTAGTCAAGAGTTCAGAGATCACAGAGAAATACTTAAAATAATTCAGTGGTACAGTTCTGACATCACAGAAAAACATTTTGTCTAAACTTTCTAGTTTCTAGCTATTCCCAAGAGAAAATACAAGTCTAAGATAATTTTACTTATAGAACACAGGTAGTGCAGAGATGGATGGTCAAGACAAAAATGCTTAATGCCTCTGATTCTCTCTGTTTTTAAAATCACATTCCTGGTTCCCATTACATCAGTCTTCACACTTCCCTGGGTTCCCAGGCTAACAGAAACTACATTTACATTCTTAACATCTCCTTGTGTTATCTTGCAGCTGGTTAGGAAGCAGAGCAATAAAAATACATTTGCATGTTTAAATCTAGCAATTTAACTCTTGGTTAAAACAATAGAAAGAATGTCTTCACCTAGGCCGGCCGGAGCCAACTTTAAAGATCAAAGACAGTCATAAAATGCTTGACTTAGCTTCCTTGCAGCAGATTACACTGTTGTTACATTTTTTCCAGTTCCATATGTAACTATTTTTGCCATTTAAGACAACAAGCCTGTGGTTTACATTAATATTTACAAATGACAGAATTATCTATAAAATTATATCTGGCTGGGTTGGCAGCCTTCACAGGTGCTATCAGTTTTGTAATTTGCAGGGATATTTGATTTTCCAAAAGGTATTATTATGCACTTCTTTGCAATAGGTTTGAGGCCATGCCTCTGACACCAATCATTAGTCTGCATCAGACCTTTCTGTAGGATATCGGCATCATTTGGGGAGTGACTGATTACTCCAACTTGCAGACCTGGTTAGCTAAATGCCATCTACATTTGCCTTGATATCTGAGAAATTTGTCCCAAATAGTAGGGAGCCCAGCACTAAGCCCTGTGGTATTCCGCTAGTGACAGGCCTCTTGATGAATGTGGATTCCCCCATTCTAACAATGTGTCCTGTCTGTGGGCAGTGAAGGCAGAGTAGTTCTGGAGATTTATTGCCTGAGATGGGTGGTATGGCACACACTGTGGGACAGAAGTAGCCCCAGTTCCCAAGAAGGCAGAGGACAGATTGCAGAGGTTCAGTCACATGTGCAGGAAAGCAGATAATGATTTGGTGAAGATGAAATGAGAGAGATAGGAAGTAGGCAAGAAGAAACAAGGCTATACAGCCAAGAGATGGATGGATCATGTGAGAGAAAACCTGTGAAAATCAGGCATGACTGTCAAAGAATGTAGTAGAGTGTCAATGAATTAAGAGAGATGGCAGCAGTTGACAAGACACACTAATCCCAGGTAGTAAAATGGGGAAAAATGGAGTTGATGATAAGGAGGAGGATGGCATAGATGATCACTCTGAAATGTATGAAACAGTCATTACATTTTTTATTTATTTTGTTTTACATTTGTTGACTGGGTTTGTCTGACTGAGCTGAAGAGCCCTTTTCAGCAAAGGCCCGAGGAGAAAAGTTCCAACATATTACACAATTTTCATTATAAATTAGCATTAAACAGCAATGTTACAGGATTGTTACAACGCATTAAGTAGCAATACAGTGTTATACAGTGTCAATAATCAGGAGTATAGCATAACTATTTCAAGATGTATAAAAATAAATATGTCATTAAGATGAATATAGTTTTTTGGTGTAAGTGGTTACAAAAACCCATTTTTTTTCAATTCATTTGCATCAAGGGAATTAAATGGAATGCTGTGGAAAGATTGCAGGCAAAATGCCTACATGCACACTAATCACAACGTCAGATAGGTGTTGACCAAGAAAACTGATTTTGGGTATCTTACAGAAGCTGAAAGGTCTGATGCCCTGATTGCCTTAAGACAAAATTAAATAAGTAAATACATTAAAAAAGTCATTACATACAAAGCACTTCAGAACTAAACATCTGTTATTTTACTTTATTTTCATTTCATCCATTTAGTTATTTATTTATTTACATTTGTTTCCCGGGATGGTCCAGCTGGGCCAGAAGTGCCCATTTTCAGTGGAGTCCTAGGGAGAAAAACTCACATATAAGACATTTCACATACAACACAGAATTTACATTAATAAAGACATTTAGTACATATTATTGGCAGCTTATACAATTGGTGAAAAAAACAGTACATAAGTAATCACTCTCAAATGAAAAGATATTATACAAGCAATACAGAGTATATACATGAGAACATTCCATATGAGTAGTTATCAGCTAGCAAAACTTATATGGTACACTTTATGCAGTGGGGGCAAAGCAGATATAGGAATTAAATCAGAGACTAGGTACTTAAACTTTTCACACGTTTAGGAGGTGTAATAGCTGACCGATAGGCTATATGAGTCCTGTTGCAGGAATCAGCAAAGTCGGTGGATATTGCTGCAGATGTAAGTGGTGGTATGATATTAAGGTAGGATGCGAGAGTACCTGAATGTCTCGCCTGGTTCAATGGTAGGCCTACAAGGGTTAGGAAGAGAAGGAAGTAGACAGGAGGGATCAATGGTAGGACAATGAGGGTTAGTAGAAGAGGGAAGTGGACAGGATGGAGAGGTGGAGTAAGTAAAATGACAGGTGAATGTGAAAGGAGGATGCCAGAGTAGTAGAGTGGGGGTGATGTTCCAGGAGTGCAATACTGGCATTCAGAAATAAATGCCAGCAAATGCCAATACAGCACTGAAGTCCTAAAGCAAAGTACATTAAAAGGGAAAGAATTTTTCTCTATCGCTCACTCTCCTTCTCTCTCGTTCTTTTTTTTTTTGTTTGTTTGTTTCTTTGTTTGGTGCACATACCTGCCATCTTCTGGAAGAAAGCCAAAATCAGCTTTCTGGGGTAGCAACTTTCTGTGGCTGTAACTGGTGTGTGTTGTGGGAGTTTCACCGATGACCTTCCCAAAGCATTCTGAAATAAATGCAGTTTAAATAACTGGATCCCAATTTTACATCTGAAAAATGAATATAAACTTTTTTGTTAAAATAATATATCTTATTTTAAAAAGCATACAAGTATGGGCCATAGAAAATAGTGTTACTATTGGAACCATTGTTATAAGTATGTTAAATGATATTTAGGACTACATACATCAGAAAATGATGGAAAAGCTCTCTTGTTATTTATGAAAGATACATAAAAATAAAACATATTTAACTGCATTTTTATGACTTATATGATATTCTGCATCCTTACTGCTCTGGGTCTCACTTTCAGGCGTGAATCACAAATGTTGGTTATACCCAATGGTAAATTAACATCTTGGAGAGAGAGAGAGAGAGAGTTCAGAAGAAGACAGAGATAAGCCTTAGTTGCCCTTTGTGTTCCTTACACACAGGGTTTTGTATGAATTTAGTCATTAAAACAATAAGGTCACAGTACAACAATATAATATATGAAAGAGGAAATGCATTTACAGGAACTCTGTTGTATAGCTGTCATTTTGTGTGCTCAAGAGATAAGCTATGATAGAAAGTAATGCAGTTACCAGCATATTTGTTATATGTTTTATAATTATTACAGTTAACAGTTAATCAAAATACTCAAAATTAATTAATCAGAATAAATGTGAGGATTTTTAGGAAGATATTTGATATGGTCATGTGGGTTTCCTCTGGATGCTCCTGTTTCCTCCCACATTCCAAAGACATGCAGTAGGTCAACTGGACACTCTAAATTGGCCATAGGTGAGAGTGTTCACATGAGTGAGTAGTGTGAATGAATTAACGTGGCAAGGCTAGCCACCCGGTGGTGTAAACCTTTGCAGAAGATGATTGTCACTGCGGAAGTGACACCCCAACCTCATGTGCAAAATGAGAAAAGGGTTGAGGATGGATAGATAGATTTGATATGCAGCTGGCAAGAACTAAAGTTTAGGATTTACATATAAGATTTAGTGTTGAAAACAGGGTAGAAGAAGTAAGTATAAGGAAAATTATTAGCCAAAATCTCCAGTCTGGTCAGGTTTTGGCAGATTTGTACAATAACATGTATTAATTCAGTCCTGTCTTTTACTTCTGTATACCTATTATGAAGTGCAACTTAGCAGGAAAGGAAACTTCTGTCCCTTGCATGGGGATTAAACCAATGACCCAAAGCTTTCAATGCCACTGCCACTGAACCAACAAGGAGTCACCGAACAGTTAGGTATCTGGTTTCCCCAAATTATCCAACTTTTCCTTTCCTTTTGAGTTATTAATATAATAGTAGGTGCAGGGTTTTTGTTATTGTGAAGGGATTTATCAGGTACCCAAACAAGCAGATTAATGCATATTGTGTCAGCTGCATTGAGGTAACAGGTATAACCATACTAAAATGGGAAATTCTATACAAGCAGGTTGATAACAGATGTTTGGAAATAATCTATCCGATCTTGTTTTACTTTATTTTTTTTTTTTACTAAAGACGGCAGTTAATGGTGAATGTCAGTCACATTTACAAAAGCTTTTAATGTGTCACTCTGGAGGAATGTACTATTGTTGGAACATGGGTTAAACAGTTGTCAGACTAATGTGGTCATGGTCACTTAGAAAATAACGTCTGTCACATTAACTATTTGCTGTTTGCATCCCAACTTTTGTATAATACTAATTTACTTATGGCCCAGGTTGTGCCTGAAAAGGGTCCTCAGATCACACTGTCCTTTCAGGGTTAACAACTGCATAAGTAAATAAGTAAACAAACAAGCAAAAAAAAGTGGCAAATGTACAGATGCTTAGAAGAGTGAAAACATTTTTGCAGATTTTCAGAATTCTTGGTCATGGTTCTTTAAGAAACTGTAAGAATTAAAATCATTTGCAGAGGTAGGACTACAAGTGGTCAACATGTAATTCATCACCTGGTACCTCCCCAATCCCATTTGTACTTTCTTTGACGTTATTTCCTTGTATTTTGGTTAAACTATGAGATTTCTGCTTGTGCAGCTAATCTATTCACTATTATGGCATGTTTCCATTTTCTTCATGGTTATGCAATCATTTAGTTAGTAAATAAGTCATGCAGTGTAGGGGCCCGCATGCAGGGTTGTACCCTGAAAAAAAAACATTTTGTGCAAATGATATTGCCTGAGTTCTTGATGCTCTAAGATAGTAGGTTGGAATGCAACTTAACATAAAATATCCTTTTGCATAATGTTGAGTGAAATTTATAGAGCCATGCTCTTTTTATGTATTTAGCTCTAACTAGGACTCTGGTTCATATGGGGTTGTTGGTTAGCATGTTGCTGATACTAGATAGCACAGCGTCAGTTTACTGTGGAAAATTTAGCTAGCACAATGTTCCTTTGTAGAGAATAGTTAAGGATCAAAAAAGTAATACATGTGCACTGATGCTGTATGCTTCATTCGAGGAAAATGTTAACTATACATTGTTATATAATTATATTGTATCTCTGCAATGCTTTCATAGCAACAATCTTTAGTTTTTTCAATAAGTGACGTGGAATCTTATATCCACCTGAGCTACCATCATTTCAGGCAAATGGAACATCACTGTAATGTCTCATTACCAAAGGACGGTAGCTCAGGGGTACAGCAGCCCACTTTTGCAGCACTTCAGTGTCAGCATTGGGACATGAATCTGTGTACCTGGTACAGAGCACACACGTATAGTTCTGGTCTGCATTAGTGGCAAGTGTGCAACTTAATTATCAATCATTCTGAGCCACTGACACACTGCAAGTTGATGGTATAACTTGTAACTAAAATTCTGCCTTTCACTTCCAGTCTTTTTGGCTGAAAACTGCATATATATATATATATATATATATATATATATATATATATGTATATATATATATATATATATACATATATACACACACACACACACACACACACACACACACACACACACACATATATATATATATATATATATATATATATATATATATATATATATACATACATACACACACTCAAACATGCACATGCACACACATATGTATGTACATGTTGGATAGGTAATGCATGCAGAGACAAAGGCAATCAGAATTAGTCAAGGGTCCATGGGTGGTATTAAATCCATTCCTAACATGATATTCATCCGCAGCTTGTTAACTTATCCTCCAGATTAACTAGGAAATATAACTAGTAATAAATAAATCAGCAGGGGTATTGCATCCTATTACCCTGCAGCAGTGTAATTCTGCACAGACTCAAATGTCAGGCATTTTCTACAAGCTCAGATATTAAAAATGCCCTTGGAGAGTTCTTGACTGTTTATTGTGAGCTCGCATACAATCAAAAGCTGCAGTGTTGTCAGCAAACACTGCAGTGAAGGTGAGATTAGGTTATGCAACCAAAATAACAGTTGCAGGCAGACAGCTAACATTGCAGTCAAAACATAACTGCCACTAAGGAAAAGAGCAATTTATTTCTCTCTGCTGTCACAAAATGATTTTTATTTCTTAATTCCTTAAAATAAATCTTCATCTAAGGAAGGAGGCATAGTTGTCAGTCTTGCAATAATATTCAGACATGCTGAAATCTGTGTACTCATATGTTGGGCACAAACTAATACAAACCAGCTTTAAGGAACCTCTGAGCACCGATTAATGCATGCTGAGTAACACATCTGTATATTTCATCAGAAAACAACTACTCAAAGTGTTGTTTGCCAAAACTCCTGAAAGTCCAGATTTTTAGCACAGCTGTAGAAAATTAGCTGAACTCTTGCACAGTCATTAGTTTTGCAAGACAACTCCTACCTCAAAGCTATAGTCATAAATGGGCATTCATTTAGTTTCTAGTTCACAAATAAGAGGATATATTACTTTCTGCCTTATCTGTTTCTAACACGAGCCTACTGATAGCAGTTACTAGAAACATCAACCTACAGTGTTGTAAGTAAATAGCCCTGCTATTGATGAGTTTGGATGGCCTAAGCACTCCCCTTATATGGGAAAAAAGTATAAAATGAGATTCACTCCAATTTGGAAGTCACTGCAGTTCCTTATCTGTACAGTAAAGTTAGCAACATGAAGCTGTGCACAGTGAAGGTTGACTGCACTAAGCTCTCCTCTCCAAATGCATTAAAGAGGAATGTAACATTTGCATTATGACCAGATCGATTACTTGGCAAGTACAAGAAAATTATTAAGACCACACTGTTTCAGTAAATACTGCAACCATACCACTAAAGCTTAATCTATACACATTAAATAATGATAAGTTCATTAGAACAATCTATCACCAAATCACATTCACCTTTCACACTACTCAGTCCTAGTGATGACATAAGCCATGTTCTTCTTCTCCTAACATAGCCATTCATTTGACATCCCTATAATAATCCAATTATTTGGATTCTCCACCCATCACGATTAATACCTACTAATTATGTTTGGGTGACCATTAGGACTGATTAGCATGTTCTATGAGCATAGCTGCTGGGAGCATCCTCCTGCTAAATATCATTCCAGTGGACCTGTTGGACACATGACCCCTTTCTACATTGATAATCAATCGCACACCTCAGGGCTCAGCTACCAATCCTTCAGCGGAGGCAGAAGGGAGGGCAGAACAGCATATTTTATTCTCCAAATCCCTTCTATTTTATTACTATTTGTCCAGTTTCAGTTTAAATCTCTATTTTCATACCTGCCATTATGAAAAATACTTATCATTGCTGTTGCATGAGTACTTCTGCATCCCATAATGTTCTTGACAATGAAACAGTATAGCTGAAGCAGAAGTCAGCTATGGACAGTGAACAAAGCTAATGTGCTGCAATCCTTCTTTTGCAGTGCTGGTTCAGTTGCAAATCTGGGATTAGAGCCACTCAAAGTCGATGATTAGATGCTCCAAACATGTGGAAGGCAAAGTTGCAGGCAAGAAGAGAACAGGAGTAAGTGCCCAGGACGGACATATATTTCACAGACTGGGGACGCATTACTTCCATTTCTTACACTACCTGTAAAATGTGGGATAAAATCTAAATTGTTTAAATAATTTAGAAAGTTGTGCTTTGAAGACAAAATTACTTCTTTGAAGTTTTGCAAACTGCTTTAAGTAGTTCTGATATACAAGCATAGAAACATGAGTCCAAAGAGCAGAGACAGAGAGGAGTCATTACCTATCTATTATCCCAGTGCTACCGCCTTCTGCCGTGAATACAGAGGGTTAATGCTTACGCTATCATCTCTCACATAGCCATACTTGTATTCACTTCTCCCACCCACCACTTGATATATAATACATTTTAATATCTTTGCAACAATATTCAAAGCATTAATGCTCTCATCACAATACTAATCTGGTGCACATGTATGCAAGTGTGGCAGAATCACACTTGCTTTCTACAAAACTTCAAATTATCATTAAATAACTGGGACTTCACACCCACTGTTTTTTTTTTTAATTAAGAAGTTGTGTGGAAACTGTACATTGAAACAAAAGTCTAAAATGTAGGTCACTCCCTTACATGTTAAAAATCTCCTTCCCTATTATTGCAGATCTCTGTGGCTTCCAAACCTGCAAGAATCAAACACTTTTGAGTGGTCTCATGAATAATAAACAGCTGCTGTGTAATTTAAGGAAAAAAACAGAATAGTTTATGGATCCAGACAAGTTCTAATAAATTTATTCATAAACATAGTAACACTTACTTCTGATTTTGATTTAAAAAGGAAGGGTGAACATATCTTTACAAAAAACCACAGGTTATGCACAAGCTTGGTTAATGTTATGAATGTTCCCTGCGCCACAAAATGCAACTGGATACAATTTTTCAAAAAGAGATATATGTCAACTACAGGACACAGTTTCAAAGAGGATGGCTCAGAGGAGGAAAACATAAGGACATACTTTCTTTCACCGATAGGGTAGTTTATGATATGAATAGAAGTAGTAGAAAGAGCAGAAATTATATGAATGAATTCATCTATTTAAAATCTATTTTTCTATACATATACGTGTGAATATGTATGTAAGTGTGTGTGGGGGTATGTATTATTCCCTGTGAAGCCAGGGGTAATACGAGGCTAACAGAAAATAAATTTTAAGCCAGAGGTAATGTCAAGCTAACTGAAAAAGAATTTATTCATTGTTTTCTCTTCCACCCATGTTTATCTGTATTCTATGAGTTGTTTATGCTAGCTTGGCTTGTCTGTGTGCGACCATCTGTGAGTTTTAGCTATTTATTTAAGTTCAGTATTTCTGTTGCAAGCTAGCAAGGGAACTTAGATATCTGGACCATAGTTTTTTTTTATGCATCTTATCAATGGATACTGCCTATTTTAGTTTTCCTTGTGTGTACCGACCTACATAGATTTTATTCAAAATATGCACCTTTTTCCTTATTATTTAATCAAAGGTCATTTATTTACCTTTAAACTCTTGTGGTTAATACATTTTATTTATAAGAATATTTAGATGCTTATGACAAGTTTGCTAAAATGTCAGTAGCAAAGCTGACAAAGTTATTCCATGTAAGAGGAATACAGCAGGGAGTCAATGGTGGTAACTTTGTGCAAGCACAGCAAGGGCTAAAGCTGCAGGAGACCGAACCAGGACAGTGAGTACCATCCTATGAGGACTTTACAGCCTAGCTGGAATTGCATAGACTAGCACTGAAAATTAAGTGTATGTAGCTGAAGGAAGCATTGTGAATGTAACAAAGGGAAACAGAGGAGAGAGATAAAAGCAACACTAACATGAAAAGGAAATGATCTTCCTGCATTAGAATCGCACGAGTCCAGGGGTAGGTGGAAAATCACACCCAGGAACCCCACATCAGTACAAAACGTTTTTGTCAATATAAAGAGGGAATGATTTAGATTGTTTTGTAAGAGCCTTTGAGACAGTGTCTATCAGCACCAGGTTGACAAAGGGCAGTGAGTAAGGGTTCTAAATCCCTTGTTCGAGAATAAAGCAATGTGTGTAGTTTCTAATTTCATTGATGTTAACTGTTTAAACTATGACAAAGTTAAAGAATGTGTGCTTGTTATTCACCAGAGCTATATAAAAATGTTTATAATATACAGGAGAAAGTAGATGAAAATATGAGTCCCTCCTCCTGGGCAGAAATCAGCACATATTTTAACAAACTCATGAGTGACTGTAAGATCACCATATTTGAAATCCTTGCAGATCATTTGGATAGGGAACTAGCCCTTAGCAATATGTCTGAGGGCATTAGGATTTGGGTAACAGGCAAGGAGTGTAGTGGAGATGGGAGGGAAAGAGGATCTTTACCTAGCTAGCAGGTGGCTAATTTATGCTTGGGTTATCCTGCTCTATACATGGATATAAGGGAACCAAATGGGGGAATCCTAAGCCATATTAGAAAGCTACACAGGATAAGGGGGAAGCCATGAATTCAAGTACATGCACATGTTTTTAGAGTTAGATGTTTTAAATGTAGCCATATAGCAAATGAGTGATCTTCCTGTCCACTAAAGCAGGGGTGAGAACAGAGATCTAAGGAAGCATGAAGCAAAGCTAGCACTATGATATGAGCAGTTTGTTTAGAGACAGCGGCTGCACCTTAATATCACAAGCGTCTGTGTCCTGTCCCTGTAAATGAATGGAGGCCATGACAACAAGAGAAAAGCCTCCGACATAACCATAGTCAAACCTGCAGTGGTCAGACAGGAGCATGCTTGCCTGGATATCCCACTCCAGTTAGAGCCAGACCTGCAGTGGTCAGACAGGAGCATGCCTGCCTGGATATACCACTCCAGTTAGAGCCTTTGGTTGGAAACCCTTCCTAGTACATTTGGTCAGTCGAGCCTGACAGGAAAGTAGCAAGGAGGACATCCTAGATGATGTCCTAACAGAGAATGACTTTAACAGTGCAGCACAGTACCTTGTGTGCATGCTATCACAAGCAGCTGGACATGGATACAATCCTATGGAAAAGGCAAGATCTAGCCAGGGCTCACACCTGCATCTGGAGCTAGTAATGCAACTATTTCAGAGGAGATCTGGGCAGTAGTAGTCACCCATGATCTGAGCCACAGCAGGAGAAAGATACTGGGATTCCCTTGGAAGGAGATACACCTATGGATGAGGTAAGTAACAGCAACAGTAGTCAGCCATAATTTGAGACACTACTTGAAAATGGTACCAGGCTTCCACTGGAAGGCAGGGTGAGGAGGATCAGTAAGAAGGAGATGAGACATGCTTTGCTCTCAGT